>NW_008762989.1:0-562 GCF_000715545.1 Opisthorchis viverrini
CGTTTCTACACGCCAAAGCCATTGTAGGCATATCAGTCACTTCCTTGTCAAAGATTATATTCTTCCGGTAATGATCGATGGCGTGTTACATGATCATTATGACAAATTGCAGTAGGCACCAGAAACTATACTAAGGATCTCCGGAACATTGTCAGTGCAGCGCACACATCGACAAGGCTGAATAATCAAAGCACGCCTCTGAAGGTCTTGCCAACTTCGTTTTCCATTACGGTATTCTTCTCCCATGAAGTTGGTTGAACTCTGAGGCTTTAGCCACAAGAATACCACTTGTAGTTTCATCGGAATAGAAACGTTGGATTTACAGTGGCTATGTTAGATTAGTCCATTTTTGGCCTTGAGTTTGCGGTTTTCAGAATTACATAGGAGACGTCGAGAACCGGTACACGAGAGCGCTAAATACTCTTAGACATCTTCAAAAGAACCAAAACACTTCATATCGATCCTATCTCACTGCCGGAAAAACCGCACATGCGATTGGCGAACACAGGCAAATTATTAACAAGCCAGCATCGTTTGCTTTTCGATTAAAGTTGTAGTCTAA
>NW_008762990.1:0-562 GCF_000715545.1 Opisthorchis viverrini
GGCGAGGACGGGACGTCAGCTTGCATTTAAAGGGCGGTGACATGCAGCATTATTGGTCAAAAACATGGAGATTACGTACAAATCTATCGGTGAATCTGGATCATCTATCGGTGTGTGACCATCGGTGATTTCAGGGATTTTTTTGGCTTTAACAGAAAATTAAATCAGCCATTGTGTGATTTGCATGATGATCTTAAAAACTCCCTTTTGAAGAGCTGGTTACTCGCAAGTTATGGGTAGAAATGAACAACTCACCCTGCTTAGCTATGAGCTGCGAAGTAGCGGCAGAGATGTGAAAAGTACGTGAACTTTCAAATAAACTTTAAAAGACCAACTAATTGCTGTTGGCTGCAATCTGGCACCTACGTGAACGTAGGCCCCGCCACTAAATGCCCCAAACTTTAAAGCAGCCGACAGAATACGCTCCAAACGGCTGTCAGGCAAGCGGGCAGGCTGTCACCTCAAAAGTACAGATATATTTGCTTATCCGGACAGCTGATCACGTACTTTTGGACCGGCCGAAAATATGGGTCATCTTCAGCTCAACAAGCTCAGAGGCTTT
>NW_008762991.1:0-562 GCF_000715545.1 Opisthorchis viverrini
GTTAGTACGAAACACTTGACGGTACATACCGCCGCACTGGCCTCGAGGAAAATGAAGCCAACAGTTGCAATCGCGCATTCATTTATGTTTTCGTTACCAGACAAAACACTCTGCTGCTTGGGTCAACTATGTATCGCCGCAGACAATTATATGTCCGCCCTTCTTTACCAAGAATGAAGATGAATGCGGTGTTGCATCAATAAAATAAACAGATAAAGAATAACACATTGAACTTCAAGGTGAAGAGGAGATTCTTCTACACGGTCACTCCAGATCCCTATGTCTTTGGTGAATCTTCGGCGGTGGAATGAAACTCAACCGAAAACGCGAGTACATTAGCCAAACATATATTTCCTCACCCGTGTGACATTGATAAAATCAACAGTCTATCATATGGCGGTGAACCTTACTCCTCCTATGGCGTACAAAAAGTAGAATGGAAACCGAAATTCAAAAAGCGGGCCACATTTTATTTTGTCTCTGAGAGATAAAATTTACCAAGGGTTAACTGCGCAGAAACGCGTCCAAGGACTTAAGGTGAATGGTAATTAAATGTATGGGT
>NW_008762992.1:0-562 GCF_000715545.1 Opisthorchis viverrini
TTGCCCAGCTCAGCGAGCAAACCAACGACAATCAACGTTACCGGAGCTACCAAAATTTTCCTCTATAGAGAGGATGAAACTAATTCTGAAATCATCCGATGCCCTGCAGAAACGAAAGATGAGATTCTAATTAGACGATAAACAAGGGCGATTGAAATTTCGAAAAAACTGGTTCATAGAATTTGCCTCTTATATACGTCGAGCTGGGTGACCAAGCATTCACAGGTAGGCCTGCACAACCGTCCAAATTTCGATGCAGTTCGTCCAAATTCAGATTTGCAGACACTGATCCCATTTACAGTCCGTCATTAGCTTGGAACTTGACGTCGTGTCAATTCTCTGGCTGTATTGAAATCGTTTCTGTGGCATTCCGAAGCCACTGTCGCCGGGTGGTGGAGACCAAAATGAAGTGCCCAGAATGATTTGATTATGTGATTGATATTTCGCAGATGACTGATTTGCTGACAGAATCCTAAAGACAAAAACTAGTATTGTCTCCGCTATTTTGAAATTCTTTGGGATGTACAAATGAAGAGATACGATGAAATCTATCCAGTGTATC
>NW_008762993.1:0-562 GCF_000715545.1 Opisthorchis viverrini
AAGTGCATACCAAAGGACGGGATGACTTACTAGGTCTCCTCACTCACTATCAATCAGCTGGGCATTAGCTGGATTCATGGAGTACAACAGGTTTCCTGTTGACAACAACAAATTGAAAGAGCAGGATTTGTTCAGTCTTGTAAACAAATTCACTAGATTCATCGTTTTGGTTATAACTCACCGGGTGGATGTAGCAGGATTAGTCATGCTCTCAGCTGGTCAACAATTTTCACCGTCTTCCCTAACGTCAAGCGCGCATCAACAAAACTTTCTGGAGGATTGTGAAAAAAGGTGAGTGAAGGGGTCGGTGGTTATCAACTGATCCTATTTCCTGATTATTCTCGTGGCGTATGTTAAGCTAAGAAATCCCGCCGGCCGTTGTTTGATTCCAAAAACTTTGGTCGTCTTTTTAGTGAGTTAGACTGGACCAAATATAGACAGACTACTGACTACGGGGCTTTATAGTACTGATTAGTAATCCTATTATTTTATTCAATGAGTGACGAGTAGATATGCGTCCTCCGTGAAAAAAGGTCGTTTCCGTTTTCACTCCCCTGCGAAA
>NW_008762994.1:0-562 GCF_000715545.1 Opisthorchis viverrini
GTGAAGTGGGTCAAGAGGCGCTGGGATGCAGTGTGCTATAAAGCTCAACACGGATGTCGTCTTTGTCTGGGCCAATGATGCCAATCGTTTTTGAGCAAGTGAGTGTTGTGCGCCCTAGGCGTGTTGTTGGGTGGTGATCCCATCTTGTGTGGATAAACATTGGATCTGACCCTGCCTAGTTACCACTTTTTGCCCCTCGACACGATCTGCGGTTCTTTAGTGATCTTCCAAGTCTGTTCTTCCAAAAAACATAGGGTCTGTCATTCGTTTGAATAGTCAAGCGAAGAAATAAATCACTCTCCACTTAGACAACGATAGGACAGCTAGATGATATCGAACAAAGCCGTATACGGGAGATTATTCGAAGCCCCGACTGTGCTTTGTTGCAGACCGTTTCACTTCAGTGTGTGGTCTTTAAACCTGGCCCATTTGAGTTGATTACCTACGCTGACTCCAGATATTCCATCAAGTGTGCGACGTGTTTCCGGGCGATCACCCGGTAACTCTGTCAAGTGACGCTGACCTGATATCATGCGCCTCCAGGAAACCGTTCAACGTCGAC
>NW_008762995.1:0-562 GCF_000715545.1 Opisthorchis viverrini
ATCCGCGCTGAGCTACTTGCACGAGTATGAGTAAGTATTCAAGCAAGGTCGAGTTAAGGAACAGTGAACGCAGTATCATGTTGGGACTGTCAAAACTCCCAAGCGGTAGCGGAGTTAAATTCCGACTAGATAATCACTTATGTTAGGTCAAAGCGTCTAAAAAGCAAGTCACCTAGTCAGAGAACATCAAACCCTCCCTCAAGAATGATATCGTATTCTGCTAGCCAAATTTCATAGTGGGCTGAAATCAAAAAGTCGTCCATTTATGTAATCAGACTTGTCAATTGTAATGCTCAGTGTGCACAATTTGTGGCTGTCAAACAAGTGGATTATGTCAAAGAAACAACCATCAGTGATCACCGATGCTTTAGGGCAATGAATACAACTTGGTGTGCCAATTCTGATGAGAAGATCTCTTTCCGAAGGTGGTGAGTTTGACGAGTGTACGATGGACCATCATATCTGGCCACTCACCTGAGTATTGTTATATTCGCGAGGAGAACTATACTTCGACTAACTGTCAGGGAGTTTCGCGAGTAGAACGCCAAAGCCGTAAGAAGAA
>NW_008762996.1:0-562 GCF_000715545.1 Opisthorchis viverrini
TGGAATCCATTTGAAAGCTAGAGCTGGTAATGTCACAGACCAAGCAGTTTTGTTTCATACCTTCAAAACTAATCGAGTTGGTTGTTTTCGTAAATTTGCTGTTTCAGAAAACAACTGTTTGCTCATCGTCGCTCACTTGAAGCGAAAACACCTATTCAGCAACGATTTTCTCAGGCGGATATGTTGAAAAAACCGTCTACAACTGAAGAACAGAGTTTCGCTACACCATCTCATCTTGTTCGGGATGTCCTTCCCAACGCTCGGCATTTTATGCCTCAAGGACGTGCACTGCTTTTGACTGAATAAATGGTAAAGGCGGGAGTGTGAATAAGTTCACCGTCAGAGTGGATTTTTCTGGACCTGTTAGTCTTCCCAATTTGGGATCAAAGGGATGAAGATTGTCACTGGTTACAAATGTTAAATGACACCTTAAAACCGAATGCAAATGTGCAACCACTCCTAGGATTTTGTCTTCAGAAGTGATACAAAGTCAAAATAACTTCAACCAAGCATTTGAAAACTAATAGGGCGCTGCTGAGTATGTTATAAATATTCGTTCCTG
>NW_008762997.1:0-562 GCF_000715545.1 Opisthorchis viverrini
GGCTCGTACTGTAGAAGACCACTTAGCGCGCTGTAAAGGTGTTTGAAGTCAGTGACATTGGTTACACTCTGCAGGTGCCAGCTGCTTGGTAAAAGCTTGGGCTTTTTCGTCTTCCTTGATATTGTAAAACGGCGTGAGAACCGACAACGTACTCTTCGCCCAAAGCTTCACCTCACAATTTAGAATGATTTACACTTTGAAAAGCTAAGGTGGGTATAATGAATAATTCAGTTATTAATTAGTATTACTAATTGTTGATCAGTAGTAAATTGCTCATTGCCATCCATACTAAGTAGTGAGTGAATCTAAAAATCTCATAATTGTAAAAAACGTTACTTTCCCATTCTTTCAAGGATCACAGAAGACATCCAACTCGCTTCTCTGTGACAGTCAAGTTTATCTTAAATGTGGGAATAAAGTAGTCAAAGTTGATGAGGTGTGACAAGTCACTAACCACTGATAATTAGCCAGTCATTTGCCCGTAGAGCAACTACTAAAGTTATTTCTGTAACTCGAAATATGAGCTCAGGATGCAACTTTAACTGCGCAACCCATCGTGGCA
>NW_008762998.1:0-562 GCF_000715545.1 Opisthorchis viverrini
TGCGGTTTTATTCGGACGTGTAATCCGTCTGTTTTCCTGCACCACTTCATCGTGTTGGACTCCGCGTCGGAAACTTCGGAGAACATGTACCATCAAAAGCATACGCATGTTTGTCTTGTTCGCGACCACTGCAGACTACTTATTTGTTCGTTTCTTACTAAGTTGCTGGGTTCTTGCTCAAAATATCTGTTTGCCAAATAACATAACAACACTGACGCACTCTTGTTCAACGAAGTGTTGTGTTATTTCAGTGGAAGTGCTCTGATGACGAGACAAATTTGATTACAACACAGGCGCCTTCAGATATAATTGATTCCATCTGGCTTGCAGACCAGTGTTCTTAGACCAATTTTAATGATAACGGTTTCCTGATATACTCAAATAGTTGATGAAATCGCTCATCTAGGAAACCACGCTCATCCTTACCTCCGAATACCAAATATTCGAACACGATTTTTCAGTCATTGGCAGTTATCTTCCTCTTGAACAATGCGGTTTCCAACTTCCCAAGAGGTTGTGTTTCTTAAGCAAAAATGTCTGATGAATTGCACAATTGCGTAGT
>NW_008762999.1:0-562 GCF_000715545.1 Opisthorchis viverrini
CTCAAAATGAACTCACACTAATGTGTCATGCCGTGCAAATTTGGAACTTGATGTTAGAATGCAGGTCGATGCGACGGCAGCAAGACAGATTGTAGCACTTCCTGACCTAAGCATATTCATTCAAACATGTACTACGACTTTCGACGCACAAAGACCCCAAATAAAAAAGCATGTGTCCTATAAATATCGACGACCTCCTTTGATGGTCTGAGAATTTTTAAAATATGCGCTCAAATGAGTGTCACATACTGAGACGAAACACCACACATGCAGTTTTGTGAAAACATCCTTAGAGGATCATCTCTTGTAAAAATTGCCTAAGCTACTCTGGGAAGAACCAGTTAAAGGAGGAGTTTTGCTCTTTGTTTTAATCACCGGCGCCGTCCACAACATCCGATTGTCTCTCGGCGGCGGCGGCACAGCTACTGTTATCCAAGATGTCGGACAGCTGTTACAATTGTGGTCGGTCGGGGCATATGTCACGCGATTGTCCAAGCGGTTCTAGGGGCCGGGGCGGTGGTGGCGGATACCGTGGTTCTCGTAGTGGAGGTGGAGGAGGAGG
>NW_008763000.1:0-562 GCF_000715545.1 Opisthorchis viverrini
TGGCGTTCATGCTCTCACTTTCTGGGCGGTTGTGTAAATGGGTGTGGTAGTGTAGGCACTTCATGCTAGCACTCGGTCTTTTTCCAATTCGGTTCTATCATTTGCACAAATTACGGTTGTACGGCAGCGAAGCATCACTGTTGAATACTAGTGTTATTCTGTCAACGATCATGATGCACGAACATGCTTGCAGGAAAACGTTTCATCTCAGCTTGACTACATATATTTCTGCAATTCCATCGTCAAAATTCGTGTGCGCGTTTATATTTTTTGGACAACTACTGTGGCTGATATATGTGTCAAGAATATGCATATTTGAACACTGTTTAAAAATCTGTTCTCCGAGCTTGACGAGTGGATTCCTAAGGCTTCGTTGCTAACTCAGTGAATATCCATGGACGGTTGGGCTAAGGTGTCCGCGCAGATAATAAGGGAATGTCTGCAAACAAGTGACCAAGCTCAGCTAACAAACTAACAGGCAGAGAGAGCTCACACATTCACCCATACGTTCTACCATTCCTACTTCCTAAAGGAGTGACTTGTCTCTTGTGATTTGTGAGTT
>NW_008763001.1:0-562 GCF_000715545.1 Opisthorchis viverrini
ATAGCCACATGTGCCACCGTTTGTCTTCTATCCAAATCTTACACGTGTAATGACGGAGGTGCCGCATATTAGCTCTCTGTCTGAGACAGAACAGCTGGTATTTTCATTAGACCAAACACTAATGATTCATGATCGTACTGAATGTGCAAAAGCATGTGCAGTGTGTTCCATTTAAAGTGCGTGCAACGATAGACCCTTGGCGCTGTTTGAATGCAACTTCGGTAACTGACTACCAGCAGATATTAATGCATAAGTGGCTGGTGGGTCCGTATTTACAGTCAGTCACAGCATATTCAGCACGGAAAACAGCTGGAACTTTTGGCGGACCCCGTCCAGGTTATGCATTTAGGGCACCGCAGCGCCTAATTGGTGTGAACCAAGCGATTTCTGAGTCTGATTCCACTGAAAGCCCTCACCAAAGTATGTCGTCGTAGCCCCAATATTGAAAATCCACTTGCCTGGGCCCCGCTAGCATGCAAATCCAGTATGCTTCGTCTTGTGGTCGCAAAGTGTGATGAAAGTGGACCTCCTAGTAGAGTCGAATTTATAGACTTCTAGAATC
>NW_008763002.1:0-562 GCF_000715545.1 Opisthorchis viverrini
ATTGTCCGCTAGAAGCTCGTGGTAGAACAGTTCGTGCGTAGGTAAATACAACAAATTCCGCTGAAAGGGATGGATAATCCATTACGGGACATCTCCTATAGCGCAAGCATGCATAACGCCTAAACAGTTGTCTGCGGGTTTTATGTCTTCTGGGATAACGTAGACCTGGTGTTAAGATAATCCGAGTGCCTTCAGCTTAGATAGACAGCTTGACTAAACGATCTCATGAATCTGAACATCCATTCTTTCTTTTCCACACACAAAATAGAATAGGCTCAGACATCGAAAACGGAAACGTCTTGACAATGAACAAATTTGCTTCCCTCATGGATACATTCTCTTCTTCTGGATATCTTATCATCTTATCTTATCATCCTGGTATTAACATTTAAAAGCGCCATCATCGAATAACATCTCACTGTTTGTGCTGTAGGTGATGCGTGGTCAACTATCCGACGAGCAACACAAAACAACAGTTTCTCAACCGATGTTTGATTATTCTACGGATGTCATAACTTGCATGAAATCCTTGCTTCCAATGTGGCTAAGATCACGTATACTT
>NW_008763003.1:0-562 GCF_000715545.1 Opisthorchis viverrini
GGGTAAACCGAGCAAAGAGAGGTAAGATGAATGTGGTAGATATTGTCTGAATCTGCCTCAACTGATTCACTTCGCAGGAGGTTGTTTGCAAAAAATTGGGAACACGCAAGCAGTGTGTGAATAAGATCCACCGTCGGTGAACAATTCTACCCCAACTAGTATTTTTACAAACTTTTAACTCTGGCATCTTGAAAAACAATTCGCGATGGATGCTGGAGAGAGATCGAAAAGCACAGCAGTTCCGAAAATCCGTTTTGACAATTTTAGCTTGATTAATGATTGGGCACACCATTTCGCAGGAAATCGTTGACTCGAAATTGCGCTCAAACAGAAATCCACTAGAAAATCGGATTACTATCGTTGAATCAGATGTTTATGTACGGCTATTCGCAATTCTCGCGACCCAACCGAGAAGAGAAAGAAGTATGGACAAAAGCGTCTTGTGTGAGTCCGATGTTGTGAGACGCAACGTCTGCAGTCCCAACAAATACTAATTTGCAGGTCGATTTGTTTTTCCTCCACGCGAGATCCAACTGAATCTCTTGCTTATGATATTTGTTAT
>NW_008763004.1:0-562 GCF_000715545.1 Opisthorchis viverrini
AGAGTTTTATTCCGCTCCCGAAGGTCTTGCAGCTAAGTGCATTGTGTGGCTAAGAGTCCGCTCGGATGGGTCATCCATGAACTAGCGAGTTCATACCCATGGAATACTGCTAATATTACCTGCGTAAAAATCCAAGAGTCTCTGCCTTAGAGTAACTTGTTGTACTAAGTTAGACTATGATCAATTAACCGATTATGTGTATCTGAGCTACTGAGTAGAAGACAATGGATCATAGCTGTTTTGGGGTCTACCACTCCCCCCACAAGCTGGTTTATTATACGGAATTGAAAGCATTGTACTTTTTGGAAACCAAACAGGAGTCTAGTTTCGCCTTCCTATGTTTTAGACGAAGACTCGTGAATGATGATGTCTTGCGCTCAAAGCATTGTGGAAGATAGTTAAGGGCCATGTAGACAAGGGCTACGTTATCAAAGTGAGCTTTGCTCACCGAGGTGTGTGGTGCCGGTTCCTTCCGCACCACCCCTTTCTCAGCTGAAACAAATTCGAGAAGGTAAAGAACCTGTCCAACTCTGCTGCGAAATTCGGCGGAGAATTCTTGAAC
>NW_008763005.1:0-562 GCF_000715545.1 Opisthorchis viverrini
TTAACTGAGAGTGAGTGAAGCTTGAGGTTGGAAAGTGGCGGTATCCTTAAAGACTATTAAGTCAATGTAGCACTTACCAATGTAGCCGAATGCAAGGGCATCGATTGTTCAGAATGACTTTGAAATTCTCCGACTGGAAGACTGCCCATGTCCTAATGTGAAAAATACAAAAGCACGTGGCTTTCTTTATCAGACGGGAAGAAATCCACTTGGATAGTTTCCAGTAGACCCTTGCAATTATGTTTAGATTTTGAGAGCCTGTGACGACATTATTATTTGTACATGTTCATTTGTTCATCCGAAGTTGAAATTATTAGTGTTCAAGATCAGTGGATGAACAACGAATTTTGTCGTGTATTAATTCAAATTGTACATGTATATATATTTGTATTAATTTAATTCACTTGGTTGATTTACAGTGTAACCATGAATAACTTCAAAATTTAAGCAGTGAGTTGTCCGACTGCAACATAGTATTGGGTGAATAAGCGTTGACGACATGTACCTGGATGCCATCAATGTTCTTCGCTAAACCATGAGTTAAAATATTTTGTTCAAAGTG
>NW_008763006.1:0-562 GCF_000715545.1 Opisthorchis viverrini
CAAAGACGATTGTGAAGATTAATCGTTACACTTCTGTAGAGGAGTTTCTCCAAACAACAAAGAGACCTAAAAATCAGCCGCTCGCTGATAGTACAGCCTGAGGGTCGACGGTTGGCTTTGTTCTGGGTTTACCCACCCGTTTACTCTGGAAAAGTTGTGGTTCGTGAAATAAAAACTTACGTCAAGCTTAAATACACCTTAGAATGTCATTTCTGAGTGACGTCAAGTGTATCGCCCACGTAAATCCTGAAATCTATCATCATTTCAAGGTTGGATTAATCTTAAATTATCCGATTGAGTTGAAGGGGATGACGAGTCCGATAAATTCAAATTTATTCTCAAGGCATTTTGGAGGTTGTTGGATCGTTAGATGACCGTACCATTTCTGGCTACCCGAATGAGAAGGCTACTGGCTGGGGAATACCAGGCACTTACTGGAGGTCACTAGATGAGCATCGGTGAAAAGTCCTCATTATGGGTTAAAAAGTCACGAGGCTGTCCATTTGAGCTGTACAGCTTACCTTACCTGTCTATTAAATGAATTTTGCGGTCCTTGTTAACC
>NW_008763007.1:0-562 GCF_000715545.1 Opisthorchis viverrini
TTTTTTTTCTAATTTTACCTTGCTGTACAACGCAAGCTCTTCCGCACTTGGGTTTCTGGGGACTACATCTTAAAAGGATTGTCAAAGGATAGTTGAAGAGCACACCTGCGCCGTCTAAAACTTATGAGTCGATGCAGTGACGAATGTTCGGTTATACTTCATCTCAGTGAGAAAACATTGCAACTTGCTAACCCCTGATATGTTCTAAAGAGAATACGGAATAAGTGTTGACAAGCGTTTTAGGCCCTCGGGACAGAGTAGTAACAACTAACATCCATAGAATAGCTAGAAGTTCCCTTCGAAATGGGAATGTTCCCTGTCATAGCCTTTGAAAGATGTGTGTGAGCTCAGGGAACAGCTTCTGAAAATGGAGTTATCAGTATACATCATCTGGTTCAAGTTCCGTTCGTTGAAGTCTATTTAGCATGCAGTCGAACGTGGTGCTATTGTTCAGCTGGATGTTTGTCTGTTCGCACTTCCATAGTGGTTGTTTTGCAAATATTTCCTCGCTATTTCGGAAGACACCATCACTGCGTCCACTGGTTTGTTTCGCTGCCTAATT
>NW_008763008.1:0-562 GCF_000715545.1 Opisthorchis viverrini
CCAACCTCGAACCATATATTTATTGATATCTTGTGAGTCGGACATTTTCGACAGAACGCCTTATCAGAAAAAAAGCCTAATGTAAATTTTTCAGCGAGAAAGACTACACAATATGGAGTTACACGTATAAATAAAGTGCCCCCGATAACGTTCACGTTTACTTCCGGTAAAGAAAAGTTTATCAACAATAATGCCCCAAAATTGGTGAAGTTAGGATTGTGCTTTTTAAACCATACTTCGCGTAGAACATGCGCGTTGCTTTGGCTTCAGTGCGTTCCTAATTTTGCTATTGTTGAATATTGGTCAGTAAAAAGTAAACAGGGTTAAAACTTCGGCGCCCGGGTTATTTTAGAAAAGCAATCACTACACATAGTGGCCATGACATTTGTCAACATATATCATCACATGGCTGAATCAAAATTTACCTCCACAAAATCACCTGAATGATCTAAAATCAGCTTTCAGATTTTTTTATCGTCAGAGGACAGGGTTTACAAATACTTTTTCTGACGCCCAACTATAAACAGCCTTAGGAAAAGAAATTTGTAAGTGATTCGTGCAC
>NW_008763009.1:0-562 GCF_000715545.1 Opisthorchis viverrini
AAGCCAGCGCAGCCTATGTAGTGTGATCACTTAATCTACTGTGGATGAGTATTTTCGGAATAACATTTAACGTGCTTCACCATTACCAATGCAGTGTTCCAACAAGACTCGGACGATCCTCCGAAGACATCGATGCTCAAACACTAAAAGTTAGTCGCCTGGATTAATCTGATTTGAAAACGAGGACAGATGAATGGGAAAAAATCGAACGACGGTAAATCGGAACCCTCTTAGGGGTCATTCGAGGCTGAACCAGCAACAATGTCACGTTTGTCACGAAGTTGGCCACTTTTTCCGCTTTCGCTGAAACAAGCGTCATGCCTCCTATTCTCCTCTAAAGCGAGACGTGGCTACGGGTATTCCGAGATAATTGGTTCGGATAAAAGGGGTTAACGAACCGGCAGCAATTGGTAAGACCGTGGTGTCTGTCACAAGCAGAACAGATGGCTCGACAAGGCAACCATGTAACGTAAAATTGCAAGCAGTAGAGGGAACGGAAATGAAAGTAGTGAGTGAACAGAGCGTGCTGCTCCATTTGATGTTGGTATGCGACAACTTAAAT
>NW_008763010.1:0-562 GCF_000715545.1 Opisthorchis viverrini
TGAACTGCTGTTGGAGCAATTCCAATTCGACTTCGTTGTTGAAAATAGCTATAATGTAGTCTACATATCGGTAGTACTATTGCATATTCTCTATACTAGCCTTTAAGTGACCATTTTCAAGCGTGCGCATGAAGATGTCGGCTGGCATTGAGCCAGGTAGTGATGCACTGGCAAGCAGTGAACGTCTCCTTCACTGAAACCAATAACCACATGTGTAACTACATAAAAGCAAACAATTTTCTGTTACGTATTCTAGTTAACGAATTGCGAGAACTCCTCCTGCGGTGCACATTAAATGTGCAACTACTGTTCACTGGCATGTTCTACCCTCAACAATGCAAGGGAGGGCAAAACACGAGGCTTCCTGCCCGACACGTGATAAGAAAGGTGTAACGGCGAAAAATGAGGAGCCAGAACATCAGGTCCAATGATGCAGCAGAGTCGGCGTCATCCAGTCGGTCACACTGAACTGAAGCTTGAAACCACCACTAAGACCTTGTGACCTTGGACCTTCGGGCTCGTGGCCAGAGTCTCAAAAAGCGTAAGTGGGGACGATGAAGTG
>NW_008763011.1:0-562 GCF_000715545.1 Opisthorchis viverrini
GTAGGATGCTGTCTACAATTCCATAAGACGCTGGTACTCCGTTTTTTTTAACGGATTTCGAGCAACAAGTAAAACGGTTGAAGCTTAGATACGTATTTTATGTGGTCCAGAGGACAATACCGCTAAGGGAGCTGTCAGGCTTCAAGCTAAAAAGAGCGCTCGCACGGATCGAGAGGCTTGGTGAATCCAGAAAGCTGAAGAGATAGAAGCAAAGAACTCTGGGAAGGTGCGTTAACTGCTCTGGCTGATGCACGCAACGAGCCCAAGGAAACCTCCGGTGGGCCTAACAATCACCGAGACCAAAATCTCGCTTATCTCTAAAGTACAGACTGGGAAGGACGGACCGTCTATTGAAAATTTTAATATCTCTCCACCATCATCAAGTAGTTAACAGCTCAGAGGAAGAATACTTTCATAAAATGAGAAAATTCGTTGACAATTCGCCACTCGATGAGTCCGTCAATAATGTGGCTTACGTGACTGAAGGACTGTTCAGGGTTTCCAGTGCAAATTGGATTCAATGACAGTACGGAACCTGTTGAGAAGAGTACATAAATAGTTG
>NW_008763012.1:0-562 GCF_000715545.1 Opisthorchis viverrini
TTCGCGCCCTTATGCCACGCAATAATTCGTCCGCCTGGCAGTCGGTGCTATTACGACAGAGGCACGGAGAACAACGCCCGTCTCGGTGGACGATGATTCTCCATGTATAGCGCATGGCCGAGCCATGGCATGCGATAATGCTAGAGGATTAACCCTAATAAAGTACCTCGTTGCGAATTTTCGACGCCGCCCAAAACTACCAACGCCTGAGGCATTGGTGGGTGAAAACCTGAAGACGCTTCACGTCATTTGTTTGCACAGGCCACGCATCGCAACTACACAATACAGTCCTCACTGTGACTTGGCACACGCGACCCTGAGACCCAGGGATGTACCGTTTTGACGTCACAATTGGCGCAAATTACCAAACGGGATTCGTGCATTGATTTTATCAGGCACACTTCCGTAAGTCTAGTACAACTACCGAGGTATGTAAAATTATTCACGACCTTCAGGGATTCTCCTTGAAATGTAAGGGGTGTGTTCAGAGGCTGCATGTTCTAAAGCGGGATTTATAAGCTGTGGAGAGCATGCCAAAAGATTATATGCGTTCAGCTGTAGT
>NW_008763013.1:0-562 GCF_000715545.1 Opisthorchis viverrini
TTCGCCTCACAGTATTCGCAGACATGCCGTACTATTGTGGAGAATATTCAGTGCTCATTTACTCAGTTTTTATCTTCGACGTCATTCATACTGCCTTATCGTCCTCGCTGTCTGTCACTTGGTCTGGATCCATTATGGCTGAAGTGTATTAGGTTGAAAGTAACCCTTCTGCATTGCCTAATCCGCCGACAGGCTTACATAGCTGACTGCCGCCCTGGGTTTTTTCATGCTCGCCCTACAATATCTGAAAATCTGGATTTTTACTCTAACCACCGACCTTTTGAACTGCTTTAGACAAAACTTTTTCTCTGCTTGTATTCCAAACTATGTAACGAGCTCCCACTCCCATGTCTGTACCATATCATCTCATATAGGCTTTCAAAAGCCATCGATTCTTACTTTTCTATTGGAGAAGCTGAGCACCTTTTTGCGCTACGGCTAACACCATACAATTTTTTGAAATAGGCTCTAAACACTTCTAATTCGTGGTCTCCTACCAACTGTCCTATTATCGGGCCTTAGCATGTACATCCACCAGCCTAAACCTCCCAGCATTAAACCA
>NW_008763014.1:0-562 GCF_000715545.1 Opisthorchis viverrini
GAAATGAGTACGAATTAGTACAATACTGTCAATAAGTGAGACGGGTCAATTGCTTAATAATAACTCCTCGGGAATAAATTGTATATGTTGCCCTGAACTGTAAACCGCATCGGCACAGAAGACCATGGTTAGGTCGGTGTCTTTCTCATACCCACGGCATGTTGGAGATCATTTTTTCACAAACCATTTTTCGGAAGAACCACGTGTTGGTCTTGAGTATTCAACAAAAATTCGCCAACTTCATCATATTTTGATAATGTTCACAGTAAATGGACATCAGATTCCGGAAAATACAACTGACATACTTGTCGCTTCTGGGGCTTTTGCTGGTGATTTAAACAGAGGAGTGGAATCTTGAATATCGTGATTATGTCGCAGCCGAATGATCCTCTACGCGAGATATTGGCAAACTTGCAACTTTGCGCTTGTATAAAAAAGGCCATTCTGGATCCAAAAGTCGGATGCCAACACGGCAGGCATCACTAATTGACCAGCGGGGAATTGTCTTCAGGTGCAATCACAAATGAGACAAATTTAATCAGTGAAATCGAATTGGTACAAA
>NW_008763015.1:0-562 GCF_000715545.1 Opisthorchis viverrini
CCCGTGGAATGACGAATCTCCAACGAGTGACAAGGCCTTGACAGTGTGGACCACAAGTAGAATAAAATGATTGCCCTTGGGGTTCCAGTGCATTCCTGAATTACCGATCCTGTTTTAGTTCCAATTACAATCACCTGGCTTGTGAGACGACGAAAAACAGTGGACACGCAACAGTTTTTTCACCTTTTCGTGAGTATGTTTTGGATCTGAGATACACAAAGTATCCTGTCATCTAACAGACCCGCAAAATCTGCATGGATTAAAGTGATCTCCAAACTGTGACCGCAATCTACTGGTTACACAGTTCTCCACAAAGCCCACGAGACAGGACGCATTTGGCCCTAAACTAACCTTAGATTGAAAACATCAATCAACTGTTTGGTTGGCACGGAACACGTGGTTTTCACTCTCTCTTCCCTGCTTGGCAGGATGTGCAGGAATTTTAAGTAACTTTCAACGAGTAGAGGACGGAGATTTATTTGAGAATAATTGATGAGCACCAGTCACAAAATAGCCTGCTGTCACGACAAATCCTTAGAGACTTTTTCCAACTATGGCTTCT
>NW_008763016.1:0-562 GCF_000715545.1 Opisthorchis viverrini
TCACAAATTCAAAGATAATGTTTGCGGCGCTGGTTTAACCGCATACGTTCCTCGCGAAAATTCCCATTGTTACATTTTGCATGTGTTTTCCTGACTCTGACTAATAACTGAAATAACCAATGCACTCATAATGAGCAACTCTCTTCCGTTTTTGTCCAATCCAAATGATCTGTCAGATGAGCATACCCTCTGACTCATTGTTCTTGATTTGTTTTTCACTAATGTGAATGACTACATAGAAAACGAAAAATCCCCTGCTTATTGAATTCTAGCTTCCAAAGTTATTGTCTGCCTGCATACTCAGCTAGCACCATGCGTTGCTTAAAGCTGGCTGCTGTGAGTAAATAAGTTGTGATCCACAATCTAATTTTCAACCTCTTTTTATCAGAATATGTTTATATCCATGTGGAACATATTCAGTCAGAACATAAGTTTGATGGAAACTCGGGGACTGCGTCTACCTGATGAGCCTCAAGGAGGGCAAAACCGGTCGTGGAGTGTCAAAGAGTTTCCAGCAAACTCGTGAGTAGTTGATTTCATGAAAATGTTTATATCGAGTTCT
>NW_008763017.1:0-562 GCF_000715545.1 Opisthorchis viverrini
GCTTGGCAACTGAGAGACTGGCAGAGCCGAATGTTAGACGGACTTACCATAATCCTCCTCTAGAATCTCTTTCAACTGTTCCGCCACCAGATGTGAACTCATAGCGTAATAAGATTGCTATCTCTGCCTACTTACGAGAAGTGTCGCCTCGAAATGTCTCATCGTCTTCATCATTGGCACCATTATCCTCAGTTGTTCGCCGATTATCTGGGAGGATAGGGGTGAATGTCTACGCAGTGGGGGAAAAAACTAAACAATTAAAACGTAAACACAGGTGCATGAGTGAAAAGATCGGAGAGAGGAGCTATGCACTGAAGTCAACAATTTGAAGTCGTTCGCGCTATTGAACGGGCGACTAGGTCAGCTAAACCGCACATATATGCACACGCCTGGAACATGTCGGTTACTGTCTCCAGCAAATGACGTCCCCCATCGAGTGAGATGTTAATGATAACTACCATCATCCTAGACAACATGACGCTAGTGTTCAACACCAACGCTTCGCTGAGTACATGTCGTAGACAGCGCAGCATATGAAGCGTGTGTAATTCATCTATCGCGG
>NW_008763018.1:0-562 GCF_000715545.1 Opisthorchis viverrini
TCTGGTGTACCTGTTTCACATCCGAGTCAAACAGCTTTTCAATAGCCAGCCGAGGTGTGGATATATTGCACGCCCCTGAAGAAGCAAAAAGAAGCTGCAACGAATAGTCACGTAATCCGAATTCATACAGGTGTTCGAGAACGACGGACAGTCAGTAACTGACCCATACCACTCGTAGCTACCGTCTATCTGTACTGCAGGTTGTCCAGCACGCGGGGAAACCATTTGGTACAGCGGCCTAGGTTCTTTCGGATGTCAGTACTGCACAGAAACGGTTTCGAGCTAGCGCATACCTACAGAGGCGCTTGCCAACATCCGTGAGTCTCGACTCCAGTTCAAGCCTCAACAGCGCAAAGTCTACCTAATTGTGCATTCACATCCACAGCAACCATAATATCTGGGCTCTTATGCTGCAACAACCGGGCACTCAACACATCGAACAGCGAAGCTACAGTCTGTCGACGCGAGCAGATACGGTAGACAGATACCCAGTATGGGTATGCTTACGGGGTACTCACACATAGGTTGCCAAATAAATGGCACAGACGACTATCAACAGGTA
>NW_008763019.1:0-562 GCF_000715545.1 Opisthorchis viverrini
CACTCAGTCGATCGTAGCTGACTGACATGCCGTTTCCATGTCAACGATCTTGCCAGGATGCCATAAATCACCTTAATGATTCTTCTGAGAACGAATCCAACAGTTCAGTTTCGGTGCCCGGAGCGGCAGGCCCACACAAACACATGGTTTTCAGACCGGGACGTTGGTTTTCCTCCCCTCAGTGATTACAGACACGTAAATATTGGCAAGATTGCGTCGGGGGTAAGGCTCAACCGTCTGTTGATCATAACTTTTGCTGAGGAGCAACTGTGGGTTAGCAGTTGCTCTATAGTTAAGTAGGAACGTATACAAGGAATCCGCCGGAGTCCATTCCCCTTCTGCACTTGTCAACGTGCGTATAAAGGTGTCTACGAACGGCTCAGCCTGACCGTTGGATTGGGGCTGGAATGGTGGGAAAGTAACATGTGTGATGCCGCGTCTCTGAACCATTTCACCTGACTGATAGGATGTGCGCTGAGTACCGTTGTCAGACAATTGTTCCGGGATACCGAACATTGAAGACACACGCCGCGGTTTAGTGATGGTTGCTATCGTTGTTGTC
>NW_008763020.1:0-561 GCF_000715545.1 Opisthorchis viverrini
ACGAGGGCTGGGATACTGCCAGTTTGCTCGAGCCTAGACAGGAGTAGTCGATATGCGGAGGTTGAATTCGAATCATGGATTTTCCGCTCTAACAGCCAAGCCATATCGCTTTGTGTTAAGCAAGATTCATTCTCGAATACCCTTATTCAATGGATCTATTAAAACCGGCGTCGATGTGCATTGATGATGAGCCTCTGGTGTTGGTCTGAGATCAGCCCAAAACTCAGCCCGAGACAGGATGACTGGTCAAGCCATTTTCGCAAATCGTCAAAGTGTATTGGTGAGAATTCAGCCAGTTCCAAGCTTATTTTTAATGCTACGTGAACTGGAATCGCTGAATCGCGCGCGGGCGGTCGACGCAATGGAAGCCACCGCCTCAAGGCGTCGTGCAAGCCAGTTGAGATACTCTAACGTGACACTTCTGTTTCGTACAGCATGTGCAGTTAGATTACTAGTAGCGATTTACAGAGTTTAACCGGAAACACTTCCTGGGGTGGGAACAGAATTGCACAAACGGAGGCAGCTTAAATATTGAACTGAGCAATCTTTTTGAATAGATAT
>NW_008763021.1:0-561 GCF_000715545.1 Opisthorchis viverrini
CAAAGTGTTTTTGTATCGCTGCTGCTTCTGGTGTTGGAAGTAATTTTCTATACTACAATTCTGGTTTCAAACTCAAACCCAAGCGTTTCTTCTCCAGTTAGTTACAACGGTTTAAGGATATTCCCAGAAAGCCTACTCAACTTCCTAACAATTTTCATGGACGCACCGAGATTTTGCGCTGCATTTATTGGTCAGATGTATTGATCCACTTGCGATTAATCGGTCGATTCATGCGCTCTTTCTGCCCACTGGTTCACGTGAATTATCTGATCGATAGACGACGAGACGGCAGTTCAGTCTAGGTATCCAGCCGTCAATATAGGCGTACATTCAAAGCCAATACCGTTGTTATAAAACCCTTGATAACTTACTAATTACTGAGGCACTGTGCTGGGCTATCAATGGTTTAGACCTCTACAGTGAATCCAAACATGTGCTGATAACTTGCCCCTAAAACACTGCTCGCTACTTGATGTCTTTCTGGAGACATTTATTTATCCAAACTCAGCATATGACGTACAACCTAAAGCTCAAACCCAGCGCGTCATTAGCGACACAATA
>NW_008763022.1:0-561 GCF_000715545.1 Opisthorchis viverrini
TGGGAACTCTTTCGGAAATCCACGTTTGTCTTGGTATCCTGGCTTCTGATGCACGCCCGAAGGAAACAGTTTAATGTTTACAGCTGCTTGACGATGCATTGCTGAGCGCAAAATTATGTCTACACTCCACTGGAAGTAACACAGTCGTTATATATACTTTACGAACTTTCTACACAAAATGCTTCATTGGATAGAAAACCACATCATTTCAAGATTGATTGGCATCCTCTGTCGAGGGTTCACCTGCATATTTGGTAAGAATGTGAAGTAATTCGGTCAATACTCCTGTGATAAGTGTTGCATTTTCGTAGATGTCAACAAATAGTATCAACTAAAATGTTAAAAGATCATTTTTACTTCCATGACTTCTAAATACCGATCAGCTGTTTACCGAGGAGGCTTTACGCTGCTGTCCAGGATGCTAAAGAGTTCCAATTCTCGTAATGGCACGGTTGCCATCATCAAACGCGTATGAACACAAGCCGATACACGCGTGATTTATGTTTCTTCATTTAAAATATCAGAGAACTCAGAAGAACCACATGAATGACGTGATTGGCC
>NW_008763023.1:0-561 GCF_000715545.1 Opisthorchis viverrini
CAACGGAGGCTTGGAAGACGATCGTCAGCCCAAGGATGGACAGTCTCGAGACAAAATGTATCGCATGTCTTTTCGTTCCTACTGCACTTGGCCAGCTTCCCTAGGTCGGATTGTAGACCATCGTTTCCCCAAGTGGGACAGTTGGAACGCAAACGAGGTTGTGGAAGGAAGACTTATGTAGAAACAAAAAGAACGAGTGGTACTTTGTGTTGTAAACGTGGTCTTTGATCGGTTTAGGTAAAACCAAATTTGATGAGGCGTCTGAAGAAAAAACGCAAGTTTGAGAAGGACACCTGTAAGTGAAACGACTCACAATTACAATGAAAAACTGTCGTTTGTTTAAGTCCAAGACGTGCATTCTGGAGAGCTGTGGTCAAATCTTCCTCACGAAAAGTATGGTGATTTTACTGAAAAACTTAGTGGATGAGCGTAGTTGACACAAGCAAATTGCTAGCTTTGATCTTTGGGTGCCGCGGTGATAGCTACTGCAAAATATAAAAAAATGTTTCACGCTTATGGCGGTTGATTTAACTGTGTGGCAGAATTTTCACATACATAATC
>NW_008763024.1:0-561 GCF_000715545.1 Opisthorchis viverrini
TCCGCGGTTCACGTTCGGCTTGATTTTCCCATCCAGTGTTTTACCTTTCAGCAGTTGTGAATCACTTCAGGAGGCCAGCCAAAATATTCTCCACCAGAGGTCAGTCTTCCATACCGTGTAAAGCACACCCGTTAAAATGTGCCTTGAGTTCTTCACGCGGGGAATGATTTATCGGTTAATGTAAACCCGTCGAAAGGTTTCATGCGGCTGATTCCCCCTTTTGTTCGACAATAACCCGATCTACGTACTCTTAGGAGAGGTTTGCTGTCACTCAAAGATTTTTGTTGTCGTGCTGCCTACTAAACAGAAAAAAGTAGTTCAAAATGAGCGCTACAAAAAACAGCCCGGTTTGGCCGTGCTGCATGAGGGGCACAACGACCCTGAGAACTGATGGCAGTAATCTGACGTGTTCAGAGAGCAAAAGTATGGAGACGACGTTCCTCCACTTGGATTCATCGGTTCTATTTTTGGTGATGCTCGCATACTGGGATGTATCAGTTTCGTGGGAATGCTCCAAAGTCAAACCTTACATCCTCGAATTCAGTGCTATTTTCAAGGGAC
>NW_008763025.1:0-561 GCF_000715545.1 Opisthorchis viverrini
CGAAGAGACTGGACTTTACCATGGTGTGACAATTTTTGTACCTCTCAGAACCACTGGGCTATACTAGGGGTGTCCGCGCGACACTCGCATATTCTCCCACTCTACGTTGCTCAATGGTCAGGAATCTGACGAACAGTTTCCCGGTCCGTTAGACTGAGGGATCGAATATATGTGGCAACGTGTTTCGTAAAAATGGTATTTTACCTGCATTTCCTGCCAAATACCACTGCCTTGAGGAGAAGCTTTTAAGCCATTGGCTCTGATTGCAGCCCCTAATCGTCCTCCTGTCTACGTTTGGGCGCCTTGGCAGTATTCCAGCCCAAGAACAACTTTGATTTGCACAAACAAATAAACTCTCGCCACATCGGCGAATACATTAGTCGGTTCGCCTTACTGCATACGAAAGGACGGGTAAGCGAAGACAGGCTATTGTTGAGGCTTCCATTCTTTCCCTTTCACTGACTTTTTTCCGTCTCCCCCACCCCATTAAAAACCCTCCTTGTGGATCTAGCAGTAAGCGCTGATAACCCTGTTCATCCTGCATCGGTTTTTCAAGTAACA
>NW_008763026.1:0-561 GCF_000715545.1 Opisthorchis viverrini
TGTCATGTGAATATTATCTCACAAGCTCCTACCTTCCTATAGCTATCGCCGTTAACAATGCCGTAAAGGGTCACCCATCCTGAGCAACAGCCATTAATTAATTAATTTTATTTATTATTTTATTTCATTCTTATTTATTATTTTATTTCATTTGCGACAACAAATTTACTCCATATTTTCGAGTGCCATAAAAATTGAAGCAGGATTTGGCCTTCAAATGTCCGAACCAGAAGGAGTTCCTTGTTCTATCTTTTAGTATAATGCACCTAAGAGTTTATTATCGCCTCAATGTCACGCCTTATAGATTTCCACCTTTATTCCGTTAATTTGTTGCTCGCCCTCGTGGACTGCTGATGCCAGATTATTCATCATATTCACAAGTTTGTAAATCAACATAATTTTCCCGATGACAACCACAACAAAGCCTCTGGACATGATCATTCATGCCCGGATATGCCGAAAGTCCCCCAGACGTCTGATATTAGTAGTGGGCTTGTATTCTATCTGGTGTAGATTGTACAAGCTAAGGCATGATTGGGTCGTTACGATTTGAACTAGATG
>NW_008763027.1:0-561 GCF_000715545.1 Opisthorchis viverrini
TACACTCCTCTCCGGTGACCAGTCCATTGTCAACAATGATGAAATTTCTTTAGATGAATAAACTTAGTCCTCTGATGGGGCTCACAAGAGACAATATTCCGTGACACGATGGGCGTATCGCCAAGCAGAATGTTTATCCTATCAGTGCTCCGTCACAAAAGAATTATCCAATGTGCAATAATGTGCCTGTATACCCAACTACTCCATGCTTGGTATTCCTGGGGGAACAGAGTAATTCTTATCTGTTAGCATCCATTGACCAAGTGGCTTTGCGCTCATCGAACCAGTAACTTCAAACTAACTCGCAAAGCGAGAGAAGCAATCCTGCTTTCTACATGTTATTCGAGGCTTGTTTAATTATCACGGCTGCTCTGTTACAGAACTCCATTATACATTCTCGAATCTTGATAAAAAAACAACCGTCGATAAAGATGTTGTTGCCTCTTTAGAACGGGGAATCAGGGTGAATTTTCTCTTGTAGCTTTCGGGCGTGATCAACAAGCAGTTACCTATGGATGTTCTTTAAGACCCTTGTTAGGGCGTGCAGAAATTCAAAAAAAA
>NW_008763028.1:0-561 GCF_000715545.1 Opisthorchis viverrini
CGGAGAGTTGCTCAACTCTCCTGCAGATATATGGTGGCCTTCTTTGCTCCACACATAATTGGACGGCTCCGATGCCTGACAAAATATTGCTGCATCTTTATGCTTCTGAAATACGCCGACCGGATTTAAATTGTCCTTTAGTGACGACCGGCTACCAGAGCTGCGCAACTCCACACCCAATTTCAGCTGAATCAGTGGACCGCATGGAAGGCGATTTGTTTCGTTTCAATCTTGACGATGGTGGACTGTGTTCTCAGTGATCAGAGAACGATATGGTTTACATTGTGTTGGGGTGAATTTTGTTTAATGGTTTGACCACCGTTTTGTGTTCAACAGTTTTTAACATTTGGCGGATACGATCGTCGTGTGTAGTTGAGTAGTTGTGATTGAGAGTCCGCTTTATACGTCACATCAGGTTGGTCGTTGTTGTTTGCGCGGTGAGTTTAGATGACTCGGATGTGGCAGCTAAAAGGAACCACGGTTACTTGTCCAAATGACGGACTGTGATCTTGACTCACTGCTCCTCGTACCCGAAGTAGTCTTGTTGGTGGTTGGTTCAGG
>NW_008763029.1:0-561 GCF_000715545.1 Opisthorchis viverrini
TAGTACAGTGGCATAGTGACTAGAGGCCACTAACGCTGATCTGCCGTCAGCTCTGGATTCAGTCAGTGCTGAATGGATAGAAAGGCTAGTCCAGTCTTTTGAATAAAACAACAGCTAAGCTCGTTAAACTCTCTGTGCGATAACTAGCTGAATGGATTTGTTGAGCTGGAAGGCGTTCCTTCTATTTGGGAGATCAAGAGCCTCTTCCCTGCTTGGTTCGTATGACAAGTTAGGACACCACTTGGTTAAGTGTATCAGTCAAGTGTAGCTCTTCCCCTCGTGAATGTATAATACGTGCATTCCAAGACTAGCATATGGTTCCCAGAATAACGGTCGGCTGAGTTCACAGGTCGGGTGCGACCACGTAACCTGCTTTGGGCTGATGAGAAATGTGCCCCTTACTCGGTACCTGGAGTATATGTATTCCAAAGGGAAACGCTCAGCTGGACGAGTGAGAGGTCTATGACATTCGTTGGTGAAAAGTGTACTCGACTCCCAGCTTCAGTAACATGCCCATCGGTCATCCGAACGGGTAGGGGAGCAAAGCACTCGTACAAAAGA
>NW_008763030.1:0-561 GCF_000715545.1 Opisthorchis viverrini
ACAAAACTAGGGACTGTCTACAAAATTAAATGCAACGATCGCACTAGGGTTCATACAGAACAACTAGCCAGAAAACCTCACACTGGAATCGGAGAGAAAAGGAGAAATATCGAGAGTTAGTTGAAGATCCGGAAATGCCATCAACATCCTCTGGATACGCCACCTGACTATAGACGTCATAATGTAGTACTGATACTGATCGACTATCTGCATTAATCCAATCTGTCGAGTTAAGATGACCATAGTAATGCAACTAAATTCTGTGTACCTACAATTTACTGAAAACTTAGGTGGTTGTAGGTCACTTAATAAGCTATACGCCCGCCAATTAGTACAGTGTTTCGTAGTATAAATGTTCACTTAGACAAACACAACCGAAATTCAAACTGACGTTTCTTGAAACAGTTGACCAGTAGTTACATACCATCCGCCATGCGAGGATATCGACGGAGACATTAGATGTAATTGAGGTTGCACTCAAGATAGGTTCCATCCACATTTTCTAGTCAATTGTAATGTAAGAAAGATGAAATTCATGTAAAAATGGTTGGTACAGAGACA
>NW_008763031.1:0-561 GCF_000715545.1 Opisthorchis viverrini
CTCTGAAAAGCCGACATGTCCGAGGTCGTTTGATTTACTTCCATCTTTTTCAAACAGATCTGGAATTCCAAGTGTACGTTATGTACTGCTGAAAGAACTAGACGAACGTGGGTTTTCATTTTTCACAAACTATGAGAGCCGCAAAGCGATTGAACTGGTGAGATTTGCCTCACACTTGGTAATCCCAGTGACAGGAGTCCAATCCGAACGCTAGCCTCTTGTTTTACTGGGAACCCCTTCATCGTCAGGTGAGTTCACACATATATATTCATGTCCGACGCTGTTGCTTGGTGTTCCGCTGTCTCCTTCTGTTTAAAGAAAGTAGCGCTGTCATATCTGTTCGTATATGATACGCCAAGGTCAACAAGTATTTTGTTGATGACCTCTTACGATAGTCTCAGGGTCCATTATGCCAAACAATACCTGTGTACATTACGTGTTTACGTCCGTGGAACTGTACGCGAAGTTTGTTTACTTTGGATTCTGTACAAACCTCCGGGTGGATGTAAGAGACAGTTCATGAAGTACGTGTGTCTTCGTGAAGGGTTGATGCAAATCAGC
>NW_008763032.1:0-561 GCF_000715545.1 Opisthorchis viverrini
CTATCAAACCAGGTGTCTTTTTTGGAGTCAGCCTTTTGTAAATAACTCCCACGTGTTCTTTACGTCTTACTTAAGTCTACCATCAAGAATCGGGGTCTCACATTTTGAGCGTTCTCGGTGTAACTTGCTTCCTGTTCAGAATGTCGTATTTTCATGTTCATTCCTAGTTCGTTCGAAAAAATGATGTGCTGTCGTATCTTAGTATAAAAGGCATTTTGCCACCAGAGCTGAATATTGTCTCACTGCTTTTGATTGGTTACCTCAGATCGACCTTATCTGTGACCCTGCCTTCAGCTCCAAACGCATTTGAGCCGGATCGTTCTGAAATTAATCGCATTCTGATTTCCATTTGAACATTCGATTGAAGTGCTGTTATTGTGTGCTGTACTGGACTGAAGTTTTCATCTGAATGGGCTTGGATGATCAGGTGACCAAATAAATATATCCTCACATGATCAGACACGCAGATCGATACCAACAGTCACTCCTCACGCCAGATCGATTGGAATAAAAACCATTCTTTCTACAACAATAACGGGTAAATTTGGCCTCACGCTTGTG
>NW_008763033.1:0-561 GCF_000715545.1 Opisthorchis viverrini
AGCCACAGAAGTCATTGCATTACGGATAAAGCAGTTCCTTCTGGACGCCTAAACGGATTGACTTTACAAGTAACTCGCACCCGCCAAACAGCACAATCAGTGCTTCTTGCTTCTCACATCAACATTAAATGCATTTCCAATAACCTAAGGGATTCAGTTATATTGAGTCCGAGCGTATGGATCTCCAAGAGGAACAACCTCGCGAGTGTTGCCTGGAAGGCAACGAGCGCATGACTTATAATTGTCAGACCCACTTTAGTCAGAAAGAAAAATTCACAAATAATTGGCTGACTATTCGTAATTAGTGAAATTGCGATCAGATCCAAAGCAGATCCTTACCAAGCCAACTTCGATTAGGAACAGCAGACTTTTGGGTACTTTCTGTGCTGTACAATTGATGGTTCATCATTCCATTTACCAGTGACCTTGGTTACCTTACAGTAAGTACGGCTACATCAAGAATACATTTATACACGTGGCGGAACTAACACTAAATGAGTACCTTTGTTACAAACGACCTATCCTGAGTAGATCATCATTTTCAGCTGCAAGAACCGCGTA
>NW_008763034.1:0-561 GCF_000715545.1 Opisthorchis viverrini
ATTAGTTCCGTGCTTCCAAAGGATAAAAAAACTCTGTGACTCACTAGTGGAGCACGGTTGTGTGTCGGACTTGGTCAATAACCTTGGATCAGGATCCATGGTGCTCTGAAAGTTTTCGCCCTTCATACGCAAAAAAAGAGTAAACTGACAGTGAAAGTAAGGTTTGCTTGCGTCCTCTGGCTTTTGATGAATCAGTCCTTGTTAGGAAATTTCGGAGTAAAAATGGCTAGGATGCGTTCGTTTTCTTCTTGTCCATCTGGCAATGGTGCAGTCGAGGCATTAGATTTCAACATCCCTACTCCAAAATAGTACAACCAAAACTGTCTTGGAACTGAGAACCTTGAAAATCAATAACGGAGCGACCATTCACAGGGAATTCTCCAGCTTGTCAGCCGAACTATACAGGGCTACTAGGTTTCCAATTTCCCAGGAAACCATTACCGCATGGACGGAGAAGTAGGTTTCCCAGTTCAATACTACTGTCAACGGCACTTCCGAACATGTTGTGCATTTTGTATTGTTGTGACAGGTTAACACATCGATCCACGGGCTCATCCAACC
>NW_008763035.1:0-561 GCF_000715545.1 Opisthorchis viverrini
GAGATGATATCTCGCGTTGAACCTGTGTTTCAAAACCCCCCACCGATGGGGGCGGAGAAATTACAGGTACAGGTGGTCAGGGGCTCCAATTATTATATGAGAAGAGCAAAGAGCGTTAAACACTTCAAAACAGGTGAACAACATAGTGATCACAAAGGTGGATAAGCGTAAAGCCTGAACAAGAGTGATTATCTACAAAAGGACAAGCAAGACCTAGCTGAGGGTCCTTACTGACGGGTCGGTAGTGGGGATATTAAATCTGTAATGAATAGGAATGAGGCTAAAGTTGGTACGCATTTACACTCCGTAGCAAATCGTTCGGGGCAAGGTAACTGGTCTCGATCGTACCCCCAAAAGTGCAACCCAACCGTGGCTTTACGGCCCACCAAAAATCCATAAACGAAACGTTCCAGTAAGACCGATGGTGGACGGTTCTCTGCCGCATGAGCTGACCAGATTCTTGACAGGTATCCTAGAATCCTTTCCCGGTATTCTGGTATTTATGTTCGGAATTCATATGGCTTTGCCAAAAAAGTGGCGGGTTTCACCTGCCTGCTCTTC
>NW_008763036.1:0-561 GCF_000715545.1 Opisthorchis viverrini
TTTTTCCCAAAGCTTTTCCTGTCCCAAAAGTACTAATAGTCCTCTTGACAACCCAGTTGTATTGCAGAAGAATCCACCAGTTTACTTGAACTATTATAGTTCTTACAGTGTCACTTGTCTAATATCACCACAGAAGATATTTCAAAGTGAAACAAACTACTGATAGCGTGGTAATATTGCCTGGATTATCGCTCAAACAAATTATTTCCACAATAATATTGAGCAGGGTTTTCGGCAAATAAGCTTATTAATCGCACTCAATACAGCGGATTAGCGGAAGGGGCTTCTTATTTGTCGTTCGTCCAAGATTAGTTTCGACATGTGGGACCACTCCATGGTTACATTGGATGATACTCATACCTTATGTCACCACCTGAGTTCACCACTTACATTCACCAATCTGGGTACATGTCATTTATGGCAGTTATTTCCTTTGGACAATGTGAGAGTCGCCGTTTCTTCCCTATGACTGCTGCATTCCAAGGTGCCTCAATAGGGACACCATTAGGTGAGGTTTGACCTAGACCAGTTTGTTTACTACCAGATAGTTCTAAAGTACTC
>NW_008763037.1:0-561 GCF_000715545.1 Opisthorchis viverrini
TCACCAAGCAGCACACGTTTGTGCCTACCCCTATTCTGTCATCGGAGCATTTATTCAGCCAAAACGGGAAGACATTAGGAAACTATCTTTCATCAGTTTCTGCGACTCGCACATCTAACCACAATGACGATCATCATCACTAGAGATAGCGACATCAATGTTGACGCCGATGCTTCACTGGTGTGCAACCATAATGCCTAGTTAATTGCAGCTAAAGAGAAGGAAAACTGAATGAAGGAGGGCGGGATCTTTAGCCAACATGTTAGAACCCCTCCTAATGTGCTCAAACCTCCCCAAGTGACCAAACTGGAAGGAAACTGACAGCAAAATCGTCATCGACATTGGCTAGGCCTTATTTTTCGTTCTTCCTACGGCCAGGCGCATGGAAGTGGTCGTGGGAGTCCCCTTTCACGAAAAAAAATTGTTGCACCAACACAGCTCCCACTCTTAGTGATCTCTTTCACACACTTTCATCATATCACGCGTCGCCCATCCCGCAGTTTGTGCTGTTGGAATAAGGCGCGGCAAACACTCGTCTCAGTAAGCGATGTGTTGACATTC
>NW_008763038.1:0-561 GCF_000715545.1 Opisthorchis viverrini
GAGAAAATGACACTTAATTTGTCCCCAGTTGTGTCAACTCGGTTACCTAGCCGAGATCTAAAATGCACCTAACAGTTGTGGCTAGACACATCAGTTGATGTGACACAAATGAACACAATGGCACGTGTACCATCCTTTCTGGCGATTGCGACACTACTCAGTTTAGATTCGATATAGGTACTTGGATAAACGCAACTAGCCTGTGCCATGTACTGGTGATTTAATGGCACAGTGACCATTCACAAAATACACATTTATGTGAATGGCTGGTCGGTCAATAGTGATCAAACTACTAGATACGTGCACGTAGTTGAATGTTGAACCTTTAAATGCGCGTTGACAAAAGTAGAATGGGAAGGGATCATGGCAAAAGTCCTGAATATGTTCCTGTAGAATTATAGATCAGCCCCTAATCCACAGTATTCGGAGGGTCGCTCTCCAGCATAGATCATGATGAACAGACGGTTGAGACATTCTGATGACGCTATCCTGCCAACACTTACGTATTTTCAATCACTGGCGGCCGGGAAACCAATGTTCAGGCCTGGAAACCATGTGTTT
>NW_008763039.1:0-561 GCF_000715545.1 Opisthorchis viverrini
AATTGTTTCTGATGCACAGAACGCGTCAATGTCAAGCGGATGCAGTGCCAAAAATGGCAGCTTGTTGTTCTGGTTGACTAAGTGCCAACATCAAAGCCAGCCAGACAGACTGGGCGTGGAGTATCGATCTTCAGCTTCATGAGGTTGTCGACACCAACGCTGCGGCCGAAACAGCTGCAAGACTAAATGGCTTGTCAGTCCTAACGATGGGTCTACAATGGGAGAGCTAACAATGCGGTGGGTGAGGAGAAAGAGCACGTGAAATAGGAAAGATGAAGTGATCAGATTGAAAGCCGACATACTGGCAGTTGAATCGCATGTAAGTGTTCGACCGCGTGACCCCGTCTCCTTTCTGTAGATGGACAAGCTATTTTTATGGTCGATCATCTCGTCCAACGGCGGTTTTCTCCTACGTACTGCATAGGTGAGCCAGGAAGCCCTTAGCACATTAGCAGTCATCTGCTTCACTCAATTCTTGATACGCTGACTTTAACGTTAGTAAGGATGCTTTGTTTCCCTCGCCTGCTTCGTCTGGCTGTGCCGACAAAATCGCTCAGCCGT
>NW_008763040.1:0-561 GCF_000715545.1 Opisthorchis viverrini
ATGAGGGCCGAGATACTGCGCAGTATCCATGCAACCTGGTGCCAGGTTGCACAGGCGCCGTCGAGATGAAGAGGCTAGGCTCGAACCAAGGACCCTACAATCAGTTTGTGATTGAACTCTGGGCTATCTTGAGCTTAGCTACCCAGGTAGACAAATTTGTCTACTCTACTTCAATCGGTTCTTCCGCGAACATGGGTATCCGGTTCGAGTTCATCCAATTTTGCAAAAGCAGTCTGCAATTTCTAGGTGTGAAGTGCACGGTGAGTCATGAGAGAGAATCATTTAAATTACTTAATGTCGTCCGCATTACGTCAGATCCAAGAAGAACTATGTAGTCTGCGCGCAGGCGAGTACACGTACTCGATACCCGTGAACGACATCCGCCTTGGAAGCATGTGGGCCCTACTGACACTAGGGGCTGGGAACGAGTCCTCCGTAATCACATCGATGACGGAGCTGAGTAAGAAAGGTGAAATGTGGCAACCCCGCCCGAAAACACTTGATGTAATGAACTCTGAATAACTTTCACATATTCACGGGAGTTGGCGTAGAGCGCCTTAA
>NW_008763041.1:0-561 GCF_000715545.1 Opisthorchis viverrini
TGTGCGATTATTTCGTTTGCATCGTTGACCCCGTGATCATTTGCACATTATTTTCCACGTCGTTTATTTTTTAATCAAGCTTTTTGTTCCACTGGGAACGTTTGTAACCCATTTGCTTGAATTTAACTTTGGTAGCCACTTCCTACAAACTTATTCCAACTGGTTCTAATGCATTCTCACACATCTAACTGATTCCAACAAATTGGAACTCATTCTATCTGATTGCATCTCATTCTAATGAAGGCAACTCCCCGATCTATCCGCGGTACAGGAAGCTTGTAATTTTGTGTTCTGGTCTGTAGCTGTCGTCAGTTCAATTATACGGATGTGTTCAAACCAATGATCCAGGCATGGGATGCAATGCGTGTTGTTGGAAACCACGTTGTTTCTCTGTAAGGTTGTTGCAAACGATGAATATATAATAAAAATTATTTGAACCATGCAGTTTTGCTAAGCAGTCACAGAATGTTTACTTTCATCCGATTCTGCTGCTGTTTTGCGGAGGTGTTGGATGGTGGAGGGATTGGGACATCGTTGGCAATGTTAAATTAGGTAACGTAC
>NW_008763042.1:0-561 GCF_000715545.1 Opisthorchis viverrini
TTCGACAGCCCAAGACCGGTTTCGCCTTCACTGGGACTCATTAGATGAAAGGTACCCCTTTCATAACAGATACTCCCCCCTGTCGGGAAACGTAATGTACCCTGAAATTGTCCGCATGTCGGTTGGGTGATGTATCCGCAAGTATAAAGGAAAGCAGTCTGGTTACGATGACAGCATTGTGTAGTGGATTGTCTGAGACTCAAAACTGGAGCACCATGGCCGTGGAAAACCTGTTGGTTTTTGGTATTGAATGGATGCTACCAAAAGCTAACTAGTGAAGACCCTGTCTATTTGTGGTGATCTGGTTCTTGTCGGTCTCCATGCGGCGAGCGATGAGTCATCTGAAAAAGCTGAACAACATAATGCAAGATTAAGAACTCTCGATGTTTTCTAGGGACCGATTCCTACCGTTACCTTAGCGGCATTTTAGACAGTATAGCGTGAGCAAGTAAGGAAGGTTATTTATACATGGGGAAACTTTGGCATCACATCTTGTTCATTTGGTGATTGAATTGTCCACCGATCCTAGCACTTTTATTGCGAATGTTTCTTCATCAAACG
>NW_008763043.1:0-561 GCF_000715545.1 Opisthorchis viverrini
GTGGAGCACGAACAACGAGAAACCTCACCAAAAGTCCTTCTTGGAAGTAGCTAGGTGCTTCGCATCTACCCGGATTTTGTAGACGTCCAAGGTTCGTGAATATCGCACCGCCAACTGAGCTTCTAAACTTGACGGACAAGGGAACAGTGACAGTCTGTCAATGTACAAATTAGGCGAATCAGTTATTCCCCTTCATCGCGTTTTTCTTCGTTGGAGCGCACCCCAAGCAAACAAAAGTACCCTCATTCGCACAAAGGGACAGCTGAATCCAGCTCAAACTCTCGTCTAAGCAACAGCAACGTATTGCGATATGTCGAACATCCTCTCACGTGAAATACGAGGCGGCCTTGGACTGTCGAATAGTTTTCAGCAACCTTATGAGTAGTGTATTACGTCCCCATGCCCTGCAAGAGATTTCGTCCTGTGGTCTATGGTGGAAAGCAGCAGAAAGTTCTGCATCCCCTTCTTTATCTCTGTTGTGAATCGTCAGCAGTGTGTGTCTCACATAACTCAGAAAATTTCCGGACGTCAATTTCCGGTCAGTGGATGAACACCCAAACA
>NW_008763044.1:0-561 GCF_000715545.1 Opisthorchis viverrini
CCTTCCGCCGCATGTGTCATGTCATAACATTACGAGCGCTTTGCTTAGCAGAGACAAAGAAACAATACGCAAATCAAGGACAGCGTTCTTCAAGCAAAAGAAGTGGAAAAGTAGAAACTACTAGGTAGAACAGGCTGTCGACGGAATCCAGCAAGGATTCATTCTTGACTCCAGATTATCTGTACTTTTCAGCGGTATAATACTGTGTCCTGGCAGCACCCAACGCAGCACTGACGATATCCTCTAACGTGGTGAAGAAACGTTTGCAAAGCTACTGCTAAACTTGCCGAACATATGAACTGTCGCCAGGTCAACAGCAACGTTACTCGATCAGTAAGCTACCAATATTTAGATATACTCTTATGTTATCATGTCCTTTCGGCCAAATCTGCTCGCAGCCTCCTGAGGATTGTAGGCCGTGAGAAAGATAGGAAGTCCATGAGAGAGAAATAGGGCTTACATATCAACCTCAGCATGCTAGCATTATGGTGTCGCAGATGGAAAGTGTCAGTCCATGCAAAGAAATCAGAAAAATAACCGTACAGTTACGATTTCACTTTT
>NW_008763045.1:0-560 GCF_000715545.1 Opisthorchis viverrini
TGCATCATTCTGAACGGCCCTTTCAGAATGCGTCTTGCGCAGCATACACCGTTGAAAGAATATAGCTCAGTCTGGGACGCCGGCTATTCGAGGTGAAGTTTGACTGTACGTGTGCTTGGTCTGGAAGCTTAGGCGGAATGACGTAGGACACACACCAAGCACATAATTCGAGTAGTTTTACACTTTGTTATTGCAGCACTGGGTAAATTGCTATGTTACCGCTGACTGGTCGAATCCAGGGGTGAGATAATCCGTGTTGCGACGCCATCGCTCTTGACTTCATTATTGAAGTTGACAGTTCTTGAGCACATGAAAATATAGCAACAGCTGCTACGGCAAGTACATGAGTCTTTCTGTCATCCATACATCTAGGTCATTTCAACAATATCGTCAGATCAAAGCCGACTTCAGTTTGTATCACATTGTGAGTATCTCATCCATTCTCAACATCTGTTCGTCCATTGGACTTTCCAAATCGATCATTCACGTTATAGTGATTGGCATCTCTTTTCATACTCTGATCGATACTGTTGTAACGGTGATACTGCTGATCGGGAGGC
>NW_008763046.1:0-560 GCF_000715545.1 Opisthorchis viverrini
TGGTGGAAACTTAATCACCTACATTACGCTTTTGCATTTCATCGATGGATAAATCAGCCGAGGAGCACAAACTACTCTCACGAAGAGTGTGGTTTTCCACCAGTCAATTCCTTTTCTACTGAAACACAGAAAATGGAAGAAGTCTTGCGGTCCCAAAATCCTGATGGTTGTAGACAACAAGATTTAAGCAAGCACAGAGAATGCGTTTAATTCGGAGTCAATTGAAGGACCAGACTTTGGAGCTTATGTTATAAAATTGTTTTGGCAGATCAATCAAAAGCGCTGCCGCATAATATAATTATTCAGGTAGGAATTTTTGACCATTACACGCAGCAACGCCGAATAAGGTCAGCTGGGATGTTCTAGGCAAAATGGTAGACAAACTTTAATCTTAGCACACACAACCCCAAAGGTTTGAAAGGGACAGTGTAGACTAGACACGAACCGAACTTACCTTGAGCTTCGATTGAACTCAAAAGAAGAAGCACACAAAGGTGCACCGCTGATGTTACTCTTAACTGGGAATTTTTGGTCATGGCTGCGTTTTTTTGTGTGCGGAC
>NW_008763047.1:0-560 GCF_000715545.1 Opisthorchis viverrini
CTGGCCTTCCAGGTGAATATGAATCAACAAACTTCTTAAGATTGTTAGTTAAGCACGATATTGGCTGTTCAGGTCAGCCACCTTTGATCTGATGTCATCCGATCATGATTTCAGTTCACTTAGGTGTGTGTTCACATCGAGTTTCAAATTCAGTGACATCCACTTTTTACTTGGGAGATACTAACACCGAACGACAGAGATTTCAGCTGCGCTTCCTTTAGGCTAACGTATGAGCAGTGTACAAATTAACCGAGATACGATGAGAACGAACCTCCTGGTAAGTGAGGAGTTCGGAGCCAGGTGATTGTAATCTCGCGTCTTTTAGTGAAGCATGCAGGCAAACTTCACTACCTTCTGTCACCACGGTAGACTGGCTTAATTCGGATGTATTCAGGTCATTAAGTGTCACTCGGTGGCTCACTCACTGTATTCCATGAGGGCCTTCGGAATTCACCCCAAGTTACAAAGTGGAAGATAGGTATTAGTTCATCATAGAGATTTTATATACTGCTTTTCAAAAAACATTCCGTATCAGGGGCATTTCTGAGAAAACTGATGCC
>NW_008763048.1:0-560 GCF_000715545.1 Opisthorchis viverrini
AATCTTAGACAGGCAACAATTAGTACAACCTGAAAACGTTGTTCCAAAGGGTATCTAGACTGGCCCATGTTCATCAGAGCCGATATGCGACTTTTGACGCCCATAATTGCTTGATCATCGTGTGATCTGACCAGCTTTCAAGTCCAAGTTCCTCAAAAGTACAACATTATTTCTTTCGAACCATGGTAAAAAATGCTTGAATTAGATGTGATTGGTTAATCGGAGCGAGTGGTCGATACTAATGTCTATTAGGTTACAAATAGCAGTAAAATCAAAATACCCGTATTTCAATTATATTCGTAAATTATCACTAGTTTGTTTACTTACCAAAGCCGAAAAACATAGCTATGACCAGCAGTAACAACGAAAAATTCATTTTGAACATGATGGACGAGATCTCACCTGAACGACTAAGGCACTGTTTTATAGTAGCCTAGTCAATTTTGATTGGATAGAGACCACGTGACCTGCTAAAGCAGCTGTACATTGGTAACAAAAAAAGGGTCCAGCCTAGGTATGTGGTTGAAGCTGGCTCATTCATCATCATCATCATCATCATC
>NW_008763049.1:0-560 GCF_000715545.1 Opisthorchis viverrini
CGTTCTAGACACATCCACCGTGATATTCTGCGACGATTCGCGCATACGCCTTTTAAGTTGCAACGTGGGATAGGCTAGCTTATAACTACAATTCCAGGTTATAGGATGCGATGGTATATCGCTCTGATTTGTCTTACCACCGTTTTTTGTATCACTAATTGCCTTGTGAAAGACCAACGCTGTTAGAGTTGCGCTCAAATCATATGTTGCCCACGATGACAAGCCGACGCATTCGCATTGAGGTCACGTAATGCAGTGCCGCTGCTTGAGGATGGATGAAAAAGGGTAAGGTGTTCAACGCAGAGACAGAGGCAGGTTCCATGGTATGCAAATCACTGGGCTGATAAGGATGAACTCTGAGGAGCGTAGGAAAGCTTTGAGCAAACAGGACGACAAATTAGCTGCAGACTTTAACACCTACAATTTAAAATTGGTACATAGCATTCACGGAACCCCTAGTGTAAACCACTGACCTAACTCGAGCTAACAAATGAATCACGCGTCCACTATGGCCTAAAGTACTTCTATGTTGCAGAATGACGCTAAAGTCTTCCCTTCAA
>NW_008763050.1:0-560 GCF_000715545.1 Opisthorchis viverrini
GAAAAAAATTGGTAATCACCCTATTTCTAGAGTGCCGCCAGGCACGTTCAATACTTCGTAGATTAGACACCAGTGATTTGACAGAATTGGCTGTGGTTTCATCAGACGATCCCGGATGCCATCCCCGTCGCCAGTGGACCTCATGCTACCAGACTGTGAATCCGGCAAGACATAGAAGCAAAAGAGAACATGGTGACAACTATGGTTATGAAAGACTACCAGGAACCGCCACACTCAGATCATTCACGTAAAACTGCACTTATCAGCTATGCTTGTTCGCACGCTCATCTACTAATGGCTGATGCGGGCCAATCGACAGATCCCGGAAGAGATGAGCACAGGCACACAGTCTGGCCACACTGGGTCTACCGACGTATTCGGGCAACTTCACAAGCATAGACAGATCCTGGCGCGTTACATAAAATTATTGTGTTATACCGACTCGAAAAACAAAACTTACAGTGGTTTTGGGCCGTCCCAAATGATCCCAAGCACCACAGAGGCCATACAAAACAATACAGTTTCACTTCCATTCAGGCCTTGCTCAGACTAAAGCTGCC
>NW_008763051.1:0-560 GCF_000715545.1 Opisthorchis viverrini
CGGACGAGTGCGTGGTCAGAATCCACAAAGGTGATTCAAAACGGCCGGTAGTCAGTTATTGAACCGCGCTATCGGTAATGGATGCCACGCCGTTGGAAGTAATTTTTTGGCCAGGCGAGTTCGGTCATTTTGGGACTCAGCACTGGATGAAGGCCGCTTTCAGACAGCGTACAGCTGAGGCGATCGTTCACCACTGTCCATACGTGCCGAGTCCAACCCATGTTGACCACTTAACTGAGCCTCAGGTGCGCTAAGCGTGCCCACTTGTGTACTCAGAATTCCGGCGACCACAACTATATATGAGCTGGTGACCCACCGCAAAAGAGCATTCATGGTGCCGTAAAGCCTGTCTTTGGTGGCACCAGAGATATATTCAGGTGGAGGGGTGGTCAGCCTACTCAACAAGGCTTACGATTCGCCCTGGTCTTCAACGAGATGGACAAAGCTCTCCTCAGAGGTTCTGCTTTTCTGGGTGTCAAAGAGCCTTTCGGATCCCTGAGAGTTTCGGTGACAAGAGGCTTCCGACGAGCAGTTGAACGAATCAAGTGGAACAGCTTGCG
>NW_008763052.1:0-560 GCF_000715545.1 Opisthorchis viverrini
AGGGAGGGCTGGTGCGGTTGCTCTGTACTAACATGCTGCCCTAACAATCCTCTCTGAAACCACTCCTGTACGTTTTTGCGATGCACTGTGGGTCCAAATCCCACTGCGCGGGTCCAATTCCCTCCTTCTCGGCGTGGTCTACAATAGCCCTTCGTGTTCACTTGAAGATGACCATTTCATCGTACGAACACTTGAGCAACTCTCCTCTAGAAACCAATTCACTCATCTCCTGCTAGTGGGCGAACTCAACGTTCCAAGGCCTCCTGGGTATAGCTCCAGCGTATCCAATCAGGCGAAATTTTTGCAGCGTCGCTGATTGAAGACGTTCAACAGAGCGCTTGGACTCAACATGTCGTTGCACCCACCAGATGCCGCGCAGGCCAACTACCATCCCTCCGGGATTCGGTCAACACCAACTAAAGACACTTCGTTGGTCAGGTAACAACTAACGTTCCACTGGGACATAGCGACCACTGTGTGCTGAACTTTGATTTCAGATGCTGTTGGGCCAAAAATCCCAAGCCCCAAATATGGTTTAGAGACTTCTGCCGTGCAGACTC
>NW_008763053.1:0-560 GCF_000715545.1 Opisthorchis viverrini
AAAAAAAACCTGTTTTCGTAAGTTGTCGAGGATCGCATAGCATAACTTTCATATGTACGGTACACACATACACACAACTACTATTCCCCGCTATGGAGACGATCCCATAGATGGAACTGCCGGCATAATGTCACTTCGAAATGGCTCGACCAGTTATGTCCGTCACTTGCCGAAAGAGATCTCTTGCAAGTGGTCTCTTGGAGAAGAGCAACCTTGATGCACTTTCTTGCTGTCTGGGGATGGCTTGAATGATCGACGGCAATTTGATTATTACTAAAGTGTTAGCTTTTCAAGAAAAATCACGTACACATTTGTCCTCTCTGTGGACAGCACTTGAATCGACAGATCGAAAGTGGTCTCTACCGCAAGCTGACATTTCGTAGAACGAGGCTTACAATTAAAACGTATTGGGACCAAACGAAAATCATCCTTTTGGATAAACTTTTCCGAAGATGTTCTTGTTTCTGTGGGGGATATATGCAGCTTGAATAAACAAAAGGTAAAGGCAAATTACGGAACGAAACCTGCGATAATCGACCGTCACAACCAGGACAGTTAAT
>NW_008763054.1:0-560 GCF_000715545.1 Opisthorchis viverrini
CGCCCGAGCGAGAACTCCCTATCGATCTGCATGGCTGGAAATAGAGATGGTCGAATTCCGTCCCGAAATAGCTAGCTTTCAGTGTTCGGCTACCGCTACAGACAGAAGGCTCCAAAAATCCGTTGGACCTCCCTCATTTCCATTTGACCAGGAAGGGTCTGTCACCCCCAAATATCAAGCGACGCCTCCAAAGAATCCACAGCTGGCGTCCACATTGTATCCACACCTTCCGGAACTGCTTAAACTCTGTATGAGCATGCCTCAGAGAAAGGTACCAAAGTTCAACGGTAGCCCTCTGAAACACTAGAAGTTTCTGAGGGGTTCCACCAGTGGGGTCGCCTAATACGTTACGGATCCTGCAAATCGCCTAGCCTTCTTGATCGATGCATATGAATGTGAAGCACAAGAAGCAATCGATCACTGTACAATACTTGAGCCAGAACACGGATACTCAGAAGCCTGGAGGATATTTGGTCAAAGGTTCGGCAACCCCTCGGTGATCGCGAGACAATGCATTGAGTCTGTCACAACTGGGCCACCCATCAGGCCGAACGACGCCA
>NW_008763055.1:0-560 GCF_000715545.1 Opisthorchis viverrini
ATCATAGAGTGCTACGAACTGTTTTCGTCTAGTGACTTGCTACAATATAAACTCGCAATAAACTCGCTACAACGGGAAAACGCATGGTAACTTGAATTAGAATTTTCGAATGAAGCACATTATAGACCAGTCTGGATGTCCCAACGAGGCAACTCCACAAAGATCGAGCGAACCTTCAGGGATGAGCTTTAGTACAGAGCAGTACAGTCAGTTGATGATTCATATTGCCACTACCTTGGACAGAAGAGAATTCAGGTGTATAAGGCATTCAACATCAAATCAGATCTGGTAACAGTTGAACACACTTACTCCACTCAATGCTGAATTGTTTAAGGAAACGGAGTATTCTGTTGTGTTGGATAGGACCTGTGAGGGGAAAAGAACGAAGGGACACCACAATAAACACACCGTCGATACAAGCCGCTAAGACGCTGCCCACGAGCAACAATAGAACATATGTATGTGGAAAACTTTCGTCAGATCGTCAGATGTTACATTTGTCTAAGGCGAGAAAAACGGCATGGTACCAGAAACCTAGGAGAACCAGCTCCGAACGTAAC
>NW_008763056.1:0-560 GCF_000715545.1 Opisthorchis viverrini
ACCACTGTCCTGTCGCGCAGAGACTGGACCTTATCCTGGCGCATCGGTTTGTTTACCTCACTGTGCTATTGTGGAAGATACATAAGAAACAGAATTGCTCTTACTAGCTTGATCAATGACTGGGGTCTCCTAGTCTTCCAAGTCAGGTGTTGGAAAAGCTGGCATTGTGTTTCTTTAGCTTTGGAAGACGTAGACCAACCGACGTTGTGGTCAGACTTTTGAGCTATTGGCTGTGATTTAATGTCCTTATCGTCCCACTGTCTCACTCGAAACACATTCCCGAAATAGATGAACAGAAGTATCGTATCATCACACTGACTCTCCCACAGTGTCCTTAGGCGGATCGTCCTACTCACTGCACACGGCAAGGTAGATGGCTGAGAATGCGTGAATATTGATGTCCATCATTGTCCATCGGTATCTTTTGACTACCCACTCGTCCCGCTTCTGTGAATTCCAGCTGTAAGCGCGAAGGATGCGACCAATCTTACAGCACCAGCCAAAACTAGTGTTCCATGTCCGGTATTGAGCCTCGTTTTCCCTATTTCATTGGAACCATT
>NW_008763057.1:0-188 GCF_000715545.1 Opisthorchis viverrini
AAGCTGGTTTAACGTAGTGGACGGAAGACTTGAAATACTCATTTAGGATTAGTAACAGCGTCCGCATTACACAATAACTTACCTGATATCGCATTGGTTAGGACTAATAATAAAAATACATGTTGGCAAAAAAGTGTATTGCATACAAACCTGTGGCTATTCCACTACGGATAATAAATGATATGTCC
>NW_008763057.1:298-560 GCF_000715545.1 Opisthorchis viverrini
AATTGGTAACACTAGACTAAACTGTTGTCTTGGACTTCTGCCGGCATGTGCTATTAACTTACTGCACAGCGATCTACCGGCTGACTCAGCAGTTTTGCAAGTAATACGTATCATTTCCGGTAGATTTCCCCAGTGATTCAGTGTTACCGATTCGGCCGCCCTGTGCGCAACTCATGGTAAATTTAACCACATGCCCAGGATAAGCTAACAGTTGCCTTAATCTTACGAGAGTATATTCCTTCAACGTTCATCTTCACAGGCC
>NW_008763058.1:0-560 GCF_000715545.1 Opisthorchis viverrini
TGACAACCCTGTAGGAATTCGTGACCATATGCTTCTGAGACCGCCTATATCGTTACAAGTTCTCGGATAATCAAGCGGTCCATAAAGACTTATGTTTCCGTTTCTCATTTTAGCTGCCAAAACAGCCCTCAACTGCTTTTTGACGGACAAGTCATCCAGCGCTAGAGAAAAAGAATTGATGCGAGTCATGAAAGGAGAAGATATCTCAAGAAATTTTCCAGGAAACGTTAAGATTACTTTTCCACAAGGCGGTGGAAATCGTGCGAAATGATACCATCTATTTTTTTGTTTTACCACAGGCTTCGTACTTCCTCCAAATTTTGAACTTGGGTGGTTTTTTCTTGCAAGAATGTCATCAATCCCTCTGGGGTTGTTCTGTGCACACAATGATTGTCTGAGAGCGGCGGGTGAGATATTCGCTGCAGGGAATACCTTAATCCATAATACTCATGCCGAATAAGTGACTCCCAGCCTCAAGAATCCACAGGTCGATAATTAGCGGGTGCTCTGTGAAGAAATGAAAGAAACTACTTCGTTATTCAATAATAACCGGATTTCGC
>NW_008763059.1:0-560 GCF_000715545.1 Opisthorchis viverrini
GAGCGCGGGAACAAGAATGAATAGCGCTTCACTCGTCTAAGAATAAATGTACATGAGCTGAAAATGAAGGCAAAATCATGGTTAATACAAAATGATAATGCGAACACGAAGAATATTAATGACAACATCTTACTCCCTTCACACACCGTTGATGATGAGTTGGGATGGACTGTAAGAGGGCCGGTGAGCGAAGAACTACAAGGGCGAATGAAAATTTCTGGTTACCAAACCGAGGAATGGGATTTCTTTGAGGTACTTTACCTTCAACGTTTGAGTCAAAAGTCGGACGCACAAGACGACTCCCAAATGAGTGTATGTCGTTTTTTTTCAAGGACTCTATCACTAGACTCCGACTCAAAAGTATGAGCCACGAGGCGCCGGTTGCTGGCTTTTTAATAGGCTTTTTTTCGGACTCAAATGTCCGATCCACTTGGCTGCAGGGAGCTGGCCTGTCCTGAGGACGCAGGGACTAAAACAATGCTCTCAATCCTAGTACACCTTCGCACAGTAAGGGGCCTTTTGAGCGGCACTGAACTCTTTGGTCTCAGAAGTATTTGGAC
>NW_008763060.1:0-560 GCF_000715545.1 Opisthorchis viverrini
TAATGTGTGGGTTTAAACTATTGAGAGAGCCGTGTAAGCTGTTCACGTTATCTCTTCTGATTACAACGAACGTGTCATCAACATAAGGCCAAAAATCTTTGGGTGGACAATGGTATCTGGCCAAGGCTATTTGTTCGAAGTCCTCCATGTAAATTTTGGCTAAAACTGGGGATATCGGAGATTCCATTGCAAGGCCTTGTTCTTGTGAGTAAACAATTGTTACAAGAACAAACTGATCAAGATTCAAACACTCTTATGCCCTCAACTATTTCATCCACCGAGAGCTGTGTCCGTTCCCCGAGTGTCGTGTCTGCCAGTAACAACTTCTTAGTTACCTCCAGAGAACCTGCCCTAAGGATGTTTGTGTACGTTGAGATTACGTCAAAGCTCACGAGGACTTCGTCCAGACCGATTCCGCAAGTCCATAGAGAGCCGAGTAAACTGGCTTATGTTCTTACTTCTAATAAGATTGTTCGTGGGCCAAACTATCCCAGAAATTAGAAGGAGCTCCCCGAAAATTCGGGATTGTATATTAACTAACTAACTAACTAACTAACTAA
>NW_008763061.1:0-560 GCF_000715545.1 Opisthorchis viverrini
CAACACTGATGTTGCTGTCACTGATGATGTTGCTGAATGTGACAGGGCCAAACTTGAGGTAGGTTGCTTGTTTATCCTCTCTGTGCGAATGGAATGTTTTACTGTTGGAAAACCAACAATCGTTGCACACAAGATGACTTTTTTCGAACAACTAGAAGCTAGAAGTTACTGAACAGACGGCCCGTGGTTCGAACCCACTTTCGGCATCTCTACATTTTCTGTGTAAGCGTGAGCGGCCTGGCAGGGTCTTGCACTTTAGGGGTCAAATGGCAGTAACATCACGCGGAACTCTTGTTATGACTTAAAGAGTTTGATATTTAGCAGTGAAAACACAGGGAGATTGCGGAATGGATATAGGGCGTGTCTTCCGAGACTTGTGCTTTTCTCTCGAATATCCAAAAATATTTCTGGCTCTGTTTGCATTCACTCAAACAAAATATGACACTCGAAATCCAGTGACCCCTTAGTGAGTATTCTGACACAAAGGTCAGCGTTTTGACTTAATCTGTTAATTTATTGATGGGTGAAGCGTAGAATTCGAACACAGCCCACATAATGGC
>NW_008763062.1:0-560 GCF_000715545.1 Opisthorchis viverrini
AATAGAAATGCGCAGGACATCCTGGGATAGACTAACGGAAAACCAGTGTTGTTTTCGCGGCAGCTACATGCATCCCATATTAGAAACACACGAGTCTCGGAGACTCTTAATGCTAACGAGAGAGTATGTTGAAAGCACAAATGCATGGTAAGGCGAAACATAGATTACAAACGATTGATTCTTGATCAGCATACCCGTTCAATGTTATTCACACATCGTCCGTAATGCGTTCATTAGAGATCGTTTATTTTGTCTGAAGGAACACCAAAATGTACGTAAGTGGAGTTCTTCTCTGTTTGACAACGCACGGACTTCAAGAGCACAAAAGCTGCACCATTATTCTCTATCATACATCATCAAACGAAGTATTCCTCACAGAGTGTGTCTCGTGCCATCTGGAACGATTCACATGATTCACGTCTATTTAGCCAGTGCACTATAGGGCTGCTGAAAGCCTATTGATCTTCACAAATGTTGGTGAGGAAAGAGGGAATCCCGGGACAACCGCCTGAATTTATTCGAAGCATGAACTAGGTAACCCGACTGGAGGTAATCGCACT
>NW_008763063.1:0-560 GCF_000715545.1 Opisthorchis viverrini
TACGTTTTAGATAGGTTTGTAGCCGCCTACTCTTTACATATATGCCCGCGTTCAGAGTTGAGTAACTCTGGATCGTTGAAACATCCGTTTAAACGCAACACTGGAATGCTGAACTTCGAATTATCATTCGGAACATTTTGTCTAAACTTCGTATCTACCATGTACAGCCGACATAAATATATTTAGACTTGCTTGAAGGAAAAACGCAAAAGCTTCCAAAGATGGAACCTTTTTGCAGACGTTTTGTATGCGGCTGCCGGTTGCTTGTGGGTGTAAGGCTAAAATATGGTGACATATTTTGTGCAACGGGATGCACACGAATATGCTAATTTGTAGGGTATTATTCCGCGGTAAATTTCCACTTCGTCTGACAGGTTTAACTTTATGAAGCCAATACTTCCAATATATCGCCTCAGTGATACCCACGCTACTTTTTAATCTGGCACAGCTCTCTCCTCATGTCTACCTTGGTAACGGCCTGTATCGCAGATTGTGTCACTACACTAATCGCGACCCACCGAAGAACGGTGGACTAATCGAAATTGGTCGAGTAAGACGAC
>NW_008763064.1:0-560 GCF_000715545.1 Opisthorchis viverrini
CGACTGAGAACCTGTTAAGCATTACACGTCAACCCTAGATATGACTACCAAACAAGTGCTTACTTTAGCGTAATTATCATCTGCATTTTATCATCAATTAAAACATGAACTTTTCCCAAATCCCCCTTTTGCTCATTTAACTGATTAATCCCCCCGTTCCCTGCCATACCTTTTAATTTGCTGCTGTCAGCGCACTGGCCTACTAGTAAGAGTTTATCCTTTCATAAATTCCTCCTCTCTGTTCGAAAACCAAAAAAATACTAACCATTATGGACGTCCTTACAAGGACTGAGCCCGACGCTAAGCATGGAAAACACCGTAACTGGTCATGTCGTTCGAAAAAAGAGATTGGATTTTACGCCCATTCACTACATACAAACCAAGTGTAATCAGCTTCCATGAACGTTAAATTTGTATATTAAATTTGACGATAATCTTATTCACTGACCTTGCTGAACTCGCCAAGTCGTTGGTGGTTAGTGAGAAGCTGTGAACTTTCGGTTGGAGTTTATAGAAGTTGACCATGTTTAGGTTGACCCTCTTTCTTTTGTTTCGCATGT
>NW_008763065.1:0-560 GCF_000715545.1 Opisthorchis viverrini
CAACTGAATCTCTCATCTATGATATTCTGTCTAGTTGTCGAAAGGATGAAACTCCTGCGATCACTCAACTGCTCCTGTTATCCTGGGTTGAAGATTGCAGCTCGGTTGATTCAGCTCCATTTAACATGACGGTACAATTTAAACCACGATTTAGTTTTGTTACAGGTGACCATCAAAATTTTGACATACCTGGAAAGTCGCTTTCAACACAAACTTATTGGTAAGAAAATGTTTCCATGTCATCGAAATCTCAATTAGAAGATTGTAGATTTGAAAGAACACGATCATAAACATCAAGTGACGTCTTCTATCAAATGCTCTTACTGACTTTCTACGCCAGATAGAAGACACTTCAGGATAACAATGCGGGTCAATCACACTCTTTGTTCGGCACTTTTCAGCTCAGACTAATTAGAGTTTGCACACAGCGCGCCCATCTGTCTCTCTTTTCAATGTCAATCCGTGATATTCCAAATCGATGCACTGTAACCACCGGGTTGCTTGTCCGATTGACATTGACGTCATCCAGAACGCCGCATTATCCAGCTCTTCAGCTTTGG
>NW_008763066.1:0-560 GCF_000715545.1 Opisthorchis viverrini
TACTAGGAAGGTTGAGTACACTGGTATACCGATCAGCACCAATAAGGATGAAACTTCAGCCTCTTTCCCCCTTTTGTGTAGATTGAGCAGATAAAACTTGTTACCAACCTCAGCAGACATTAATACGCAAAACTGGTGTTTTGAGTTCTCCTGCATTAAAACGCCAGTTGCGTATGTGGCTGTGCATAGTAACAAGGTTATTTTAAAGCATTTTCGGTTTCCAGACATGATATACAGCTATGTAATTTAGTAATCCCTCAGTAACGGGCCTCTTTTTTTAAGACAGATGTGTACCGTGGGGAAGAACACTGTGGTATTTATCGTCATCAACAACAACTGAAGTTTTTCTTTCGTAAAGACGAATTTTGGTTGGAAACTTTGATGTCCGACTGTTCGTTGGTTTTTCTAATGGTTAAGTTCCTCCTAGAGTAAAGCAGGTATTGCAGCGTCCACACAGGTCGAAAACCTTTGCTACACTCGGTTGATCCGGAGAAAGGTCAAACAGGAGTGACATTTTTTAAAAGACCAAAATCGGTCTATTCTACGATTTGATCTGTTCT
>NW_008763067.1:0-560 GCF_000715545.1 Opisthorchis viverrini
AACCCCACCTGCATGATTTTTTTCAGTCTAGATGTTTTGAAATATTATCTGTCAATAATGCTACACTCAGACATGTTTGACCAAATGCACTTACCGAACAGTTTCACTGAAAGTAGGATTTACAGCGGTTGAAGTATTAGACACGATAACATGACAAGCTTATTAGTTTCAGCCACGACAACCCATCTAATTTCGGGAAAGTTATTCTTGACTATTTTCGGCAATGCCAATATGTTAGACAAAAGATATTTTAGTTTGGACGCAGTTTGGTACAAACTTGTAGGCAAGACTGTACCACGTGACCTTCGAACTTCTATTCTGCTGCTTCTCCTTACGAATTGGGTTATGTTTAACTCGCTTGTTGACAGCCAAAAGTTCCAAGGTAGTACTCGCCTGGGTTGTGCGTGAGTATTATACTCCACAAAAGAGTGTACGCCGGGGTCGCGAATAGCCCATGTGTTGTTCCGAAGTGGTCATCCAATTTTGTCAGATAAAGACAAGTACGCACACATCCCACAATCAATGACTTATTGGTGTCTGCCTAAAGAGGATTGTGAGTT
>NW_008763068.1:0-560 GCF_000715545.1 Opisthorchis viverrini
CTTTTTGGAGCTGTAGTTCACTGTTTTTTTTTCCTTCATCACAAATGGCTGGTCCCAGTCAGCAGTTCTATCACCCTACTGTTTGGCTGAAAACATATTTGGAGGAGCTTTCTTTCTTTCTTCCTTTAACTGTTACTTTTGTTGTGTTATGGTCTGGCTGTCTGTTCCATGGATAATCTAAAAAGTTCACTTTCATATGAAGCAGTTTCGCTATGCTCTTCCATTTTTTTCTTCTGAGTAACTGCTACATTTTGGGTTTGGTTGTTTGTTCCAGTGATGATTCCATTCGACACATTTCTGGCAATTTCAAAGCTTTATATTTGATCCCTTGAGCCTGAGGTCTCCGGAGTCCCCTGTTCTTGAAAGACTGATATATTTGGTTGATTGTCCTATTTTAAATGATGGTTTCCTTATTTGAGCACTACGGACCCCTGAACCTATGTCATCCCTTTGTTCTTCTTTGGGTTAGTATGTCCCTGCTGATCGTGTATGTGGGCCAGCGAAAAGTTACCATCCCACTTAGAGGTTGTTTGGCATTAATACACTCTGCTGGAAGCTGT
>NW_008763069.1:0-560 GCF_000715545.1 Opisthorchis viverrini
GGTAGTGCTGCATGTTCTACCCAACTGGTGCTCCAGCTGGGGTGCCGAAAGCCCGTTTTATAATTATCTCGTCACGATCTCGTTGACACCACTCGAAAACAGCAACGCTTCTGAGAAAATGATGGGCAAAAACCTGGGGACGAATTGCATCACCTTCCCGTAGGGGCCACATTTCGCAATCGTACAACAAAGCAGTCCTTCCTGGTACACATAACCCTTGAGAACCAGTGTTATGCCTTCTTGGCGTTTCAAGTAACACATTAGCAAACATGATTCGAACCTCCGAGATTCGTGCACTGACTTCATTTGACGCACTCGTCAAAACTAATGCAGCTACTGGAGTACGTAAAACTCCCCACAACCTACGGTTATTCTCACTGAATTGCACAAGAGAAATTTTCAGACTGCATATTCTGGAACACATTGTGAGTGCTAGACGGACGATGGTAGACGGTACGACAGCGATTTGCTTATCCGCTAGCGCTTGTGTTTTGCTTCGACATCCAAAATTAGCGCAATGTCGTCTGCATACCCTACATGTACTGGATGTTTGGACACAA
>NW_008763070.1:0-560 GCF_000715545.1 Opisthorchis viverrini
TGTGTGTGTGTGTGTGTGAGTCTGTATGAGTGAGTGAGTTTGGTCGACCTTAAGGTAAACAATACGTTTGTGATTAGAGTGAACATTACAGTGTGATGAAATCTCGGTAACAGATTATCTATAAACCTAATATTTGATATTGCTGTAGTACGGTTGCTCGCGTAGACCTCACTGTCAGAAAGCTTTCGGTCGATCAACAACGAGTTGGAAAAGTCCGCGAAATTGCTATAAGGACTACTGTTTTTTTGCATATCTTGCAGAAGACTGAGTAGGAACAAGTCATAAGCACACCATGTTCTATCCAAAGATTTAATTGATCAGGAAAGGTATACGAAGGCAGATTTATATAAAAGTATCGCACTTCGTGTGTGCGTGACGACTATTTGCACCTCTAGTGGTTTCTTCACTAATCTATTCGGTTACAGGCGTCTCATTCATCACCCAAATGTCCTGTAAAATCACCGCCATCGTCATCAGTATCGACATCGTGACATCAGTGTTCCGTAGTTATGTTTCGGTGTTATGCAAAGGTGATTTATTTGAAGGCCTTATTGTGAAGA
>NW_008763071.1:0-560 GCF_000715545.1 Opisthorchis viverrini
TAAAAACTACCGATTGTTTATCAAGCCCTGCTGAAACGGATGACGACTCGTTTTTATTTCGGTAACCAAGTATCTAAAGTCGTCTGAACTTCTGATCAGTGTCAAATTGACGTGGGCAAAAACGAAGCGTGACCTATTTATTAGTTTTTCGTTTGCTTCGGCGTCTTTCCAAAAGTCGCAAAACTGTCCCTCTGAACCAGTCTGGTTATAGCAAACATGGGATTTTTCGGAAATGATGTGCTTTGGTGAGCGGTTGCTGTAAATCGTACAATCAAACAGCCTGAATAGAGACTGGAACAAGATCCTATTAACATTGACCGTCAGCCATACTTTGCAACGTCCTCAGCTAACCGTAGCTAGAACTACTTGAAGTGATCCTGAAACGCGAGTATTACCCTCAATGTTTTGGAAACTACCATATTCTTCCGTCATATCAAATGTCAGTGTTACTGTCAGATGACCAGCTTTATTTTACCACTCTGAATTAGTGAGTGTCTCATTACCTGTCCTCTCTTTCTCTGTGGTCTACTTCCGATTACTTAGAAAACACCAAGATTTAT
>NW_008763072.1:0-560 GCF_000715545.1 Opisthorchis viverrini
GTGGCAAGTAAATTGATGATGTTGGAAGTAATACCATTTCCTACCAACTCCTTGACGAAGGATTATTTTGTGTACTTCTGAGAATCAGAAAGCGGTGAGGCAGAAGCAGTTGGTGGAAAACGCATACATGTATATAAGTCCACCAAAACTCGAAACTACAAAAACATTTCTTTACTTAATGACAGAAGATACATTGAAATAAAGTTTCCATCGGCTTTATAGAAAAGACTACAAAAATGGGGCAGTGTTTTGTAACCGAATAGGAATAATTCATCCCTTCCTCAGCATTGAACAACAAGGAGGTGGGACAGCATCGGAGCACATGGTAGAAATCTCGTTACCTGAAAAACACCATTGCAACGCCTGTTCGTTCGCAAAACCATATGCATGCTAGCATTCAAAAAGGTTGTCCAACTTACACAAGTAACGGGATGTAGACATAACGAAGTGGTTCAACTGACCGCATTTCAGGAGGTTCAAGCCTATCTTTCTTGACCAGAGACCCATGGGTCATACGTTAAAACAACTAGGAATCATTGAAAACGACGGTTGAAATAGTA
>NW_008763073.1:0-560 GCF_000715545.1 Opisthorchis viverrini
ATCCAGCATCAGTGTAGAACACCGATGTGATGCTATCGATGATGAGAGATTCAGCTGAGGTTACGTCGAGCCTCACGTCTGCATACACCAAGACATGCCCATTGCCCTCGTCTAAGCAACCGTCCATGACTTCTTCCACTTGCGTGGTAGCACCAGAAGAGAGAGACTCCGCGGCCATATTTTTCACTCTTTTTAACTCACACGTTTCAAGGGAACAAAAATTTAAATAGAAAAGTAACAATACATTGTCTCAAAACAATTCAACGGGCACACCTGCTGGGTAGCTTAAGCAACTAAAACGGTCAAGCGACAACGAATAAATATGGCTACCGAACAGCTGTGACAAAGGTTACACAATCATAGTGACATTAATTGGAGCCTATAGTCGAACTACAAGTAAGCAGAAAGTTCGTTAAATCTAGGGTAGGTGCAGTTACCCTGACAGGTTGTATTAAACTCACATTCCTGAGAGCAACAGTGCTGAAAGTTTTCACTGAAATCTGTATAGTTGAGCCGACCGGGCTTCCGAAGTACGGGTTGACCGCGAGCCAAATTCATTA
>NW_008763074.1:0-560 GCF_000715545.1 Opisthorchis viverrini
CCGTTGATATCACTCTACCCAGATATAATAAACAAATACGTTTATCTTATTGCCATTCAGAAGTGCATGCAGCTTAAGCCTGGTACTTGAACATCGGGGTGCAGTGCTGGTGCAGCGCTGTCGGTGGTGATGAGTAACGAATGTTCTCCAGGGGTATAATTTCTGCTAATATACGGCTCAATTTAGTCTCATGAGAAAGCTTATTGACTATGTTGATAATAGAATCAGCTGAACGTTTGGATACTTAGGTTCATTTGTCGCGTTCATGACACAAAGCAAAAAATCCCGTCATCTCCGGTCATTTTCAGCATTTTGTCCGTCTTGCGAGTGTGTAGCCCAGATTGCAACAGGACTCAGCTGCGGGCATGAGAAACATCTGTTCATGCACGATAATAATAGGTTGTACACTATCGTGCCATCATCACTTCGACCTATTTCGGTTACTGAACGGATCAGTGGGAGAATTCGAGGCCAAGGTGAGTGGTCACCGAGTGTGCAGTTTTGTGGCCTGAGGTTTCAACTCTGTTCAGTGGGATCTGCAGCGAGGTAGTCGAGGTGAT
>NW_008763075.1:0-560 GCF_000715545.1 Opisthorchis viverrini
TTGTATTGAGTGAACGAGCGGGAACGTCTCAAGTTGATTAGATTCCTGTTGATAGTCGCCTCTTCGCGTTTTGTTTGTGAGGTAATCCAGAGAAAGTGGAACCTATTGCACTCTGTTCGTTATGTCCGCTTACGCCCCAATTGGCCAGTTGTGAATCTTTCCAGGACAATTTCTATGGTGCTTTAGGCAATCCCTTACAATGGGCTATAAGCTCAGCTATTGTGGTTGCTGGTGACGTGATCGAACGGGTACGTAGGCTAAGCGCTGGTGGGGCCCGATTGAATGATCGTCTTCGGTTGGATACGAGACGCACGGTCAACAGAAATGGTCTACTTCAGACGCAGATCACAGACTTGCCTTGCAGTGCCGATTTCCGGAACAGTGAGAATCGCCTTACCACGTGTTTCACACCAATGAACCACTTCGCCATCAGTTACCGGTGGTGATAGTCAATCAATGCCTGCTGCTCCTGGGATACCAGGGGGTGCTGCAACACCGTCTACCGAGACGATTGTTTTCTATGCCTCCTTCAGAATGGCGCAAAGCGAGTTTGGGTGTTG
>NW_008763076.1:0-560 GCF_000715545.1 Opisthorchis viverrini
ATCCACAATCACCTAAAAGACATATCAACCAACTACGTTTTTCCTTTTTGCACCACTCGTAATGAGAACTTTTCGTTTACTGGTCTCCAATTTGACGACTTCCATCTAATCTCGACTAATACTGACTTGGCGGTAGCAAGTGAGAACAAATTAATTAAATATCCGTCATTTTCTGCTTCGTTGCAGCCATTAAATCGCCTGAACACCTTCAAAAGATGTTAAGAAAAACCAGCCGGTTGTTCCGGAAGTACACTGGACAATTCGAGAAGGGTTAGTACCCTGTGCAATTATACGAAAGTGGTAAGCAAGACAAAGGACTTAAGTGTGTTCTACGTCCCAGTACAACCAAGTCCGTTTTAAGCCAAAGATTTCGCGGAACGATTTTCCAAAAATGAGGTCTCTAGTCTTGTTTGTGAAAAGTGTTTTACACATCCGCCAACTTCGCACAAGTTCGCGTAATTTGTTTGACTTCCGGCGCCGCAGGCTTCAAAATTGACCTACTATGAAAAGCTTTGTAATTGTCAACTTTTACTCAGCTAACTTCACAGAAAACTCAGTGG
>NW_008763077.1:0-560 GCF_000715545.1 Opisthorchis viverrini
AAGGAGTATTTTAGAAACATTGGAAAGCAAGTTATAGTCAACACGGTTGACAAACATTCCGTTAAAGAAGCCGATATGACAACACACTCAGTTTTTACCCTGTGTTTCTATCTGTTGGATGGTAAACTCATCGCACGTCACTAGTTTGCAATCAGACAAGGGACCAAAGTGGTTCTGACCATCTGCTTGGTTCGAAGGGATTTCAGGATATCCTGTACACTTCTTGCTGGAGCCTAAAAAACAAAAAAATTGGGTTTTATTCTAACTTGTGATTCCACTAGGTCGCCAATCAATTCATCCCAACAACAACGCAGACAAAGGCCGTCTGTTAAAGTTTACGAATTTCTACCTAGGGGAAGAATGTTTCGGTGGCTTATTCAAAATCCTTCATTTGTGAGCAACAGAAAAACCGGATCTTTGATATAGCAAACTAGACCATATGCAGTACACCAGTTTACACATTTTTCAAAGCTGTACCTTCTAAAGTTTATGCCTTTTTTGAACATGCCTTCCAGAAGCGAGAAAAATGGGCCACATCGTTATACCTCCAAGGAAAACAA
>NW_008763078.1:0-560 GCF_000715545.1 Opisthorchis viverrini
ACTATCATTTTACAAAGTCTCCAAATGAAGGTAGATTTCAGTCGTCTGAACGTCATTCAGGGGTCAAATTCAACTCATCGATTGCAAGGGTTTGGATTATTGCTGAACCCAGTCCGATTTGATGTATGTGGTCAGAAAATGTGAATAGCGAGCGAACGTTAGGCATTTGACGTCAAGAACAACGTTACGTGCCTCCAGTGTAACACATAGGGGTTCTGTCACGAATTACCGTTCGCTTTTACTTGCTGCCCAGGAAAGCCGACGATGGGCAAACTATAAGGAATAGGAAAACAACGCGGTTTTTTAGTGTCTTGCAAACCTATATGCATAGAAGTTTTGCAATTTTACTATCCCGGATCCAGTGTCTCAAAACCAAGGGATGACTCTCCTCAATGACCGGCAGAGTGCAAAGCCTAGGGACACATACATATGGACGATTGGATGCACAATAGGTGAGTGAATAAAGCAAGACATCCACTCCACAAATGCATTGACGTTCAACCTCATTCAGTCGGGCAAGAGACGATGATGATTCAGAGTAAATTTTAGGCTAAGCACGG
>NW_008763079.1:0-559 GCF_000715545.1 Opisthorchis viverrini
TGTTTCACGGAACGGTAGGTGGGATGTTGAAAACGATTCAAAAAGCGACATGTGTTTGCTTCGTTGACCTCGTTTCATGAAATGGGAAGACAATAGTTAAAAATTAAAGACGTGTGTCCATATGTTTGTTTCTCCCGGCACACCCTAAAAAGTACGTTAGCATGTATGAACTATTTCAAGTGATCCATTTTACATAGACGGGAATTTCCACAAATTTCTTGTTTTGGGTTTTTCCGATAAATAGAATTCTTGTTTTGGACAAGCTCCTTCCTGGGAGGTAACGCAGTTTGTGCTGTTCCTGACGATGGGTTTGGATGAATTCTTTAGTCGGGTTGGCTACAAAATGAAGCAAATTTGAGGTCCCTCCCTCAGTGACGAACGAGTTTTTCTTTTAGTATAAAAGTCCCAGAGATTTCCCCCAACCATTCACCCTGAAACGCCGAGGATCACTGTGCAGCTATTTTCTTCCGACCGGGAATTATCAGCACCGCGGATCCCTTCTCTCGGCCTCCTGGTCAGTGGATTGAGACCATACTGTTCGTACAAGAGCGGCTGACTG
>NW_008763080.1:0-559 GCF_000715545.1 Opisthorchis viverrini
ACCGCCACCACAAAATGCAATGTCTAGGGGGGAGACTCCCTCGGGAGGGTGGGGTTGAGCGATACCAACAGTATCCCAAGCTTTCTATCAAAAACTGATGAATTCCTTGGTAGATTTCAGGAACCTGGTTTAGATTTTTTAAAATGGATATTACCTGAGCACTTTAGATTTTCAGTAATTTTGTAAAGTTCATTCACATATGCTACCGAAATATGGTGAGTTTGGCGGGGACGTATCAGAATTTCGATGCATTTGCCGGTAAATGATCAGATGGCTCCCTATCCGTTCATTGAGCCGTTTCGTCATTAGTCACCAGGACGCCCTCAGTGCTCGGCTCATCACGAAAGTTTGAGAAGGGGTTCCCAAACTCGGCGTACAGATCAGCGATACTCGGTCGACAGCCACGGCGAACCTGTGTGGTGATGTTGTCTGAGCCCTTAGGAACTAAGCGCTGTTCGACCTAGCTATTAGGATCAGCCTGACACGACAAGTTGTCTCGAAGGCGTATTCTAATGTAGCCAAAAAATTCGGGGAACCTAAAGTTCTTGAGTCACAACAT
>NW_008763081.1:0-559 GCF_000715545.1 Opisthorchis viverrini
TGCATGTAGGCAAGAGTGTCGTTCAACTACGTAGCATCGAGCTGTCAAAATTCAAGAACGAAAATTCTCGTGAGCTCGAGGGAGCTGGGTGTTTGAAGCGTGACCTTACGGACCGCAAGGTGTGGGTTTCTAACTCAACATCATCATTTCGGCCGTTTTTGTCTAGGCATTGGCAACTTAGCTGTGTCTCAGTCATCGTGCTTCCTTTGGGTGCAATTGCAACTAAGCACCAAGTGGGTGTTCCAGCTGAATGTGTATTGATTTCTTTATTTAATCACCTGCAGGTCTAGTATGAATGCGTTTTGATTAGGCCTCCTTGATTTATGGCTGAGGACCCTGTTCGATGTCCCTTTTTTCTGGAATATAAATGCCGCCATATTCTCCGTAGTGTAGTTCAGCTACACCGCTTAGAATAACGTAAACATTTTTTGAGAAGGACACGCAACAACCAATCATAGATTGAACAAGTCGCAAAATCGTAATAACAGATGGCTAATCTGAACGTCTGATTTTCATAGCCTTCCGACCAACATTTCATGGCCGTATTTATGCTTAAGTC
>NW_008763082.1:0-559 GCF_000715545.1 Opisthorchis viverrini
TTCTTTGCTCTCTGTATTGCGACATAATCGGGTACGCATGTTGATGCCTTGTGAGAAGGTAGCCACCTGTCGGAAAATTTAGGTGCCTTTATTTAGAGCACGTCCAGTTTATTGCGGCTTGTACATTTGAATCAAGGCGAAAAATCTAATAGGGGACAACTTCATGGCTGCTGCTTCCACTTTTTCCGATGGTCTGGCTATTTTCACTTATTTCTCACGCCCACATTGCTTTAGACAGCACGAGCTCAAAGCCTAAAAGTATACTTTTTGGAATTCAGTAGCCGATGTTCATATGGTTCCGGCCGTATCTCTTTAATATCAGTTGTGTGGACCTCAAAATTTCCATACCAGATGTACCAAATAAACATGTGTCTTGAACCGAGAGTGGCTGCACCTCCTGTCAGCCCGTCTGAAAGAATTTCGTGGCCAAGTTAACTGACAGAATTTGGAGCCCTTAATATCTAAGGCACCACTGATTACACGCTTATAAGATTATATATTAACTAATGCGGCTTATTAGTGACGTGATTGGTCATCAAGTAACGATAGATTATGGAAG
>NW_008763083.1:0-559 GCF_000715545.1 Opisthorchis viverrini
GAGAGAGAGAGGTCGAATTCAAGCCACGGAATTTCCAGGAGGTAAATCCGCGATCTAACCGGTAAGCACTCCCGGCCGGTAACTTAACAAGATTTCATTAATCTCCCATGATACTTCTGACGTACTCATTTGATGGTGTTAACATGGCTTTCGTCCTGACCGTCAAATTGCGGATGAAATGTCGTCCGTTTATAGGGGTGAATGTCATTTTGCTTGCAAAATGAGGAGGACTCCACCTGGCTAAATGCATTGCCATTATCTGAGAAAATTGCTTCTGGCGTGCCGGAGCGAACGCACAAGTGAACTGTGAGATTGTGGAGCGAGAGTTAGGGATCCATTGTGATTAGCTCCGGTCATTTACTCTGTGTCAACCATTGTATGACAATGCCGATTGTTAATTAATCCATAAAAATCAGCATGTAGACGCGACCAAGGATTGGCTGGTAGATGACACAAAGATGGCTCGTTTTCCGGTGGCGTTTTGCAGAAAACTGACACGCTGAACAGGAATACAAAAGTTCTAGCTATTTGTCTCTACCGAAGTACTTCAGTGCAGTGA
>NW_008763084.1:0-559 GCF_000715545.1 Opisthorchis viverrini
TGAGTGTATTTTGCTCATTTCTAGGTAGTTTCATTCTATTAGGTGAGAGTCGGTCTTAGGCCGTGTGTAATTTACATAGTTATATGAAATGTTTGCAAAGTGATGACAGTGCCATGCATGATGTGACATTATTAAACGAGTTTCGCTTTTTAGGCATTGTGTTGAGTGATCTCTAGGGGCTGAAGTCGTGGTTATAAATTTTTGTCTGCTGATCTACGAAGCTACGTGGTTGATGTGGTTCATGGAGAGTGTTTCATTAGTGAACTTCCTCCCAACATGGACCAGCTCGCAAGGGGGATCAATTTTCGTTTCGAGGCAGAGGACTAATATACACCTATATTCTTTTAAAGGGACAGAGCTCAGAAGAAGCTCAGAATCAGAGCTCACGTCTGATTGACCTTTCCAATTCATTCTCGTAAAGCCAGAAAATTTGGTAAAGTGGTTCTTACTCCAAAGACCACCCACGAAGACTGAACAAAGGATATCTTTTCTCCAAGGGGGACCAAACGAAATCACAAGCAACCAACCATCAAGGATAAGGATGGTAGATGTTGTACAT
>NW_008763085.1:0-559 GCF_000715545.1 Opisthorchis viverrini
GATGCTAAGCCACGGAAAAGGGGCCGAAAAAGTATACAGGACGACAAGTCAACTGGTTCCACTTGAAGCAGGTTTGATAAGACCAAAACCATAAGGTTTGTCGATGAAAATCACTTGTGATAATATAAATAGGATAAAATATGCTGTTATGCGCATTAAACTTATGTGACGTTTGCAACAAGTTTCATGGTTTAGTGCGTCTCAAAAGGAATTTTCCGTGTACTCATGAACTATGCATAAATAAATTATATTAAATGTTGAGGGTCATGAAATTCACAAGTAATATATAACCAGGGCCCAAGGTCCATGACTTAAGTTCAATCCATTCATAGAAAAATTCCCCTCAGTTTAGAGAAAAATAACCCATAGTTACATATTAGCTGGCTTTCTGGCCTGAGCCAAATATTTAGAGCCTTTAAACAGGCTGCAGTCGCAACAATCATTGCTTGGTCTCCTGAGATTCTATACCCCGGACTGCTTAATTAATGCACAATGTGCATGATGCGTAAAAGGGTGCGTAAGAACGGTTGCCACAATTCAAGCAACACTTTATCAGCTC
>NW_008763086.1:0-559 GCF_000715545.1 Opisthorchis viverrini
GTATGTGTGCAATTCATGGTTTTCCGTGGACAGGGATACTGTCATGGTACCCACGGAGAATGATTAGAGTCCTGACCGCAAGATAGCGATGTTTGGCAGGAAATGCTAGTGAGTTTCTATTTTTTATGGAACACATCGCCACACATGTTCCAAACCCTGACCTGAAGGACCAGGAGGCTGTGTTCGTCAGACCTCTAGCTATTGACCAGCCTGGTATGAGTCTGTCCCGCGGACATCCCGCAGTATAGCTCAATGGATCGTCGAGGACACAAACCGCCACAACATGGTAAAGTCCAGTCTCTTTGTGGCAGGCTCAACCTGGGATTTGAACTCCGAACATAGCTGCATAACCAGATTTGGACGGGCAGACACTTCGCGCTCGAGCTGTGTGACTGGTTTAGTCGTCGCGTGGAACGACGGCGCACTGAATATCCTCACTGGTGATACCTGCATCGCTGTCAGCCAGTCAATTCAGACGTGTCACATCGGCTGTGGGTTTTTTATTTGTTGCCCAGTGGTTTCAAGTAAATCTTCCAACCAGCAAGCAATATTTCGAAAT
>NW_008763087.1:0-559 GCF_000715545.1 Opisthorchis viverrini
AGATGGTGTTTCGGAATGCGTAGCACATGGCCAAGCTCCCGGAGTTGATGTTGCTGGATGTTTCCAGCGATTGCATTACCTGCTGCACAATCAAATACCTATTTTGTAATTACCTAGTTACATATTCATTGGCGCCATCGGACACCAGCAACGCTTGTGAGGCATTGATGTTCAAAAACCTGAACGCGCCCTGCCCCACTTGTCCAGAGAAACCGTCAAGCAACTACACAACAGCATAACCCTTACCGTAACCTGGTACACGCGACCCTCGATACCCAGTAATATACCGTTTTTAAGCTACAATTGACGCAAAGTAGCAAAACTGATTCCGGCCTCTGAGATTCGTGCAGTGATTTCACAAGGCACTTCCATCAGGGACCAATACAACTTCCGAGGTACGCGAAACTCCACACACGTCTGTTTTTCCCTAAATTCTGAGAATTATATTCAAAAACTGCACGTCCTGAAGGACGACTGTGCACTTTGAAGTTACGACGCGCATGTTGAAAGATGGTATGACGGTAGTCTGTTCGTTCAATAGGTCATCATCATCATCATC
>NW_008763088.1:0-559 GCF_000715545.1 Opisthorchis viverrini
ATGTCTTTTCGTATGGTGACGAAACGTTTTGTAGGTGGAGTGTGAAGCTGGGCGAACAGATCGAATGTCACCTGGTCGATAGCCAATTAAACCACTCAAGCTACACTTTCCTACGGAATGCCATTTCGGCCGGATCTTTTCTAGCAAGTTTGTGGTTCGGTCACGAAAAGCCCAGCCAGAATAGTGTTTTGATCTGCACTTGGACTCCTCAGGTTCCCGCAAAAAGGTTGGGCATTTGTTTGTCTGATTTGACTGGGAGTTTCTAACTTTTCTGGGCTTCTTTAAGAAGAAAGGTGGCTCAGCTCAACTGAGAATTATCCCTCATGGATGCCTCACCCCCTTGTGAATAGTACGATATGCTGTCCTTTCTCACTAACCGTTGTCTAAAACATACTATGTGCTTTACACACGGTTACAACCTTGGTAATTACTCGTTCATTTTTGGCGCATGTTGCTGTGATTTTGTGATCCATGATTTTGTTGGGCCTGCCTTCCAGGTCTTTCGAACACGAAATCTGACTGTCACACCAAAGAACAATGCAACAGCACTCAAGTCAGT
>NW_008763089.1:0-559 GCF_000715545.1 Opisthorchis viverrini
TGACTTCATCATTCAGCTACCCAAATACCAGAATTAGTCCGCAGTCACTTCGACGACATTGGCGACTGCTCTGAAATTGTGTTCCTGAGAAATGCTGTTTCATGTGGCTAATTTCGCCAAAATTTCTCCCACATCTAACCAAGTTTTCATGGGCATTTTTAATTGCGTATTCGATCACAAAATAACATCAAGATTTCGTGAGACATTCCGCGAAGCAGTATGAAGATGGCTCAAAGTATTACACAGCAAGTGAGTCAAAAGTACTTGCAAGGCCTGATTCCCAAAGAACAAAATTTCCGTTGGCTTCATCTTGATTCTGCTGAGAGCACAATGCTTTCCAATCGCTTAGGAGCACACAATTTACCACCAATGAAGAGCACAATGGAGGTCTAAACAAGTAGTTGTTTGGTGATATAATGGTTTTTCTATGAAATGTTCCCAGCCACGTTGGAACAGATACACGACCCATAAACCGATGTGCCTTTAGGATGTCTGATTGATACTGCAAACTGGCAGTTGAGCTTATCGGGAGGTTGATATTTGGTGAACCTCACGAGTG
>NW_008763090.1:0-559 GCF_000715545.1 Opisthorchis viverrini
CTGGGTTTGTCTATCTATACAGCTTTGGATGTGTAATACGGAACAATTTAAGACAAAATATAAGGGAGAACAAAAGTGTTTACCATCGAGATTTTAAACCATGTCACTCATTGGGAAAATGCTAAAGATACGAACCATTTCTTCTTTTAACATAGCCTTGCTTATCTTTCTATAGCAGTGATTCTGCAAACTGCAACGCCTTGGCTTGTGTGGTTTTGTACACGATCAGGAACACGGCTGCCGGATCGACACAGCCCCTACTATTAGGCAAATGATGGGTTATCGATATGCGCTAACCTATGAATTCAATGTGCCATAGAGGGTGCCAGAACGGACTGACTCAGAGGTCACTGCACCCAAGTGAGGATGATTGCCATATGCCTAATTTGAAGCTCCTTTTAAGTTCTGTGAAGCTAGGATGTCGAGCATCCTAGCACCAGACTTTAAACAAGATATCGTTGTAAGGTACTGGAACTTTGACTGAAGGGGCTGCGCAGTGTGTGCATTTAGTAGCCAAGGTTAAGTGACTCTAGTTGCTCACATGTGTCGGCTGTTATTA
>NW_008763091.1:0-559 GCF_000715545.1 Opisthorchis viverrini
TTGGGTCAACGGTGAAAACCCTGTTGGCCGGACCTTGTTCAAACAGGGCATAGGTAAGTAGCAGGTCCCCTTGCGGGTGACGACACTCCGGAGCAACAAGGTCAAGAACCGCGAGACGCGTTTCATAGCCAACGGATTTGAGGCCGACAAATATCTTCGTAGCGGCGCTTTGGACATGTCCAGTGAGCACTACGTCTTCCTCGCGTCCTGAGTTGGTTAGTATATTCAAGAAGCTGTATAGCTTACTTCCCATATAATTTCTGGGAATCCATGTGAGTAATGCGGGGGGTGCGCCGTATCATCCGTAGAACGACGAATGCCGTTTGAGTCGACCTTTCATGGTGAAGTGAGAGGTATATGTTTGAAGAGGGTCAAATACCCAAATCTTTTTGGTATCTACCTTCGTACTGTTTTCTGGTCCATTCTGATAATGGGCGATAAAAGCGGTTTGCTGAGTCCTTTCCGAATGATTTGTGGATGCATTTTCTTCACTTAGGGGAGGGCTCTAGTCCAGTTGCTACCGCTTTGCATCATCGACATCCGCTTGGAGTGTGCTGGC
>NW_008763092.1:0-559 GCF_000715545.1 Opisthorchis viverrini
TGAAAACCTTCCAGCAAACTTATTAGCAGTGTTACACCTGGAGCAAGTGATAGGCGTTTAATAGAAATTTACTTCAGAAATCTGATCGTGTAAAAGGCCATATCGTTAAATTTGCAGATGATGGGGCGTCACAACCTATTTACAGTTTGAAGTTTGATCAGCAAATAATTTTGACAAGGAGGCGGCGGTAATAGGCCTCAGAAAGAACTAAACCGTGGTTGGATTCTTAGGAGTTTTCCTCTGTCTTATTAGTAGAACTAAGACATTCCATTTTTGGCCGCATGCCGCAAAGGAAACAGATTTTATCTGCAAAGTATTCAAATGAAAAATGACTAACATGCCAGCGAGCTTTGTCAGCGTTTCCCCTACTTATATGCTTATCTGCCTGTCACAAATGGCCCTATCGAAATCGGCACAGCGTAACACTTTCATGCATCGATATGGAAAACAAAAGGATACGTGGCAGCTGGCTCTACCAGGAGTTAGGCCACCCAGCGGGACTGATACGAACAATCAAACGATGACCGTATCATTTTTGAATACGCCCTCTGTCATCGGC
>NW_008763093.1:0-559 GCF_000715545.1 Opisthorchis viverrini
CGTAACTGAGGGTCTACCGACAACTTTAACGCATGGCTCATTGCTTAGTTGTACTGTCATTTTTGTCACTCGCAGAGATATTTAAATGATACAATTTAAACATTACTGCACATCAGTCGATCACCTGCGGATAGTTAGTATAACCCAGTAATATCCATCTGAGCTAGCTAAGAACCCTACACTCACACAACAGTTTACTGACAAATAGAACCTGGGTGAGATACGATGTGTTTGACTTTGATACCATAAACGATCTTTGAACGTCTTCATGATCGGTATCCTTGGATGATGCTAGAAAATCCATAAAGGCTATTCGTTATTGCAATGGTGCACGAGGACCTGTCAAGCGCCGAATAGCGGAGAGATTGACGAAAAAACAAGCGTTCCGCTGGTCTGGGATTCTCCAAGAGTGTGAGAAGAATTTCCCTTCCGAAAACAGTCTTGTGCCTCAGCTAATTTGTTCCAGCTACCACACACAGTGGGTGTCAGTTACACGATAAGCCACAAAGATCACCCAGCAATTTTTCTATAAGGATGAATAGAACACTACAAAGAGCAG
>NW_008763094.1:0-559 GCF_000715545.1 Opisthorchis viverrini
ACTGTATTTGACGTAACCTACGTGACTAATTATAGTAACTGCCAGGCCCACACACACGCTCGTAGCTAACCACAATGTCCCGAAAACACATAATGGACTAACCCAACGATCAACGGTGGTCATCGCCTGTCAAATTGATAGCACGCTCCCAACTTTCGCTCTTGATTGTACCCCCTTGACCACTCCCTCCATTACCCGAAACAATGAGCTGTCGCTCACCCCGGCTACTTAGCGTAACTGTTATTCGCGACGTAGATTATGGGGCCTCACCTATGCAAGGCAACGTAATACAGTGGCCAATGACGGCGCTCCACATGCATAACTCCACGCGATAATGCGCCCGCCATGAATTTACGAAAACACCATTGGCAAATTGCATTTTATTCATTGGCAACACTGATACAAGCTTAATTGGTATTCGCTCCATTTTTCATTTTCTTGAGATCCACTTCACGGGACAAGGATTCTGAAACGGAAAATGGGCAAGCAATTAATCTTCGAGAACAGCATTTAAACTTATAGATGTAATAAAATTTTATTTGTTTGCTTACCTAGTGGT
>NW_008763095.1:0-559 GCF_000715545.1 Opisthorchis viverrini
GGCATAATTTCCTGGAACGCCACTGAATCTGATGTTATGCTGACCATGATACCTTGAATCTTGAGATGGAAACTTATCGTCGAATACCACGAGATGGCACGCACAATGTGCACCAAGATAAACGGCCTATATCGGCAGGGGCCTACCGTCCCGGAATGAAAATTGAGGTGATGAATCATGTGGTGTTCTGTAAGCGGTGCCAACTGATGAAAGAGGACACGGTCACCCATCCCATGGAACCTATTCCTGTCCCATAATTTGGCGAGTTGTGGTCCGCTGAAGTCATGGGCCGCTCCCCGGTGACAACCAGCGAGAATAAACACATCGTGTTAATGACAGAACAACTGTCGCGGTGGCTCGAGGGTGTAGCCGTGTCTAGTCAACGGGCGACGAGGAACAGCGGAGTGGTAGTGCATCACATCGTGGCCAACCATGGGGTGCCAAATATGATCTTAACAAATCAGGGGCATTGCTTCGATAGCGAAGAGTTTAGGAAATGATCGTAGAAGCTGGGTATCAGACTTCTACGGACGCACCATGCCACCCGCAAACAAACGGC
>NW_008763096.1:0-559 GCF_000715545.1 Opisthorchis viverrini
CTGATGTCATGCTGTCAGTGATGATGATAATGTTGATGCGATATGTGATCACATTTGGCTGTGTATTCGCCGTTGGTGGCGATTGATGACTTTGAAGTTCGCCTGCTTAAAATTTGTAGACTAATTCACCGTACGCAGATATTCTTTGCCATCAGGTGTTAATCCTAAAAGCGTCGTAGCCCTAACGTTTTACCCCGGCTCGTAGCCATCATGTCTCTAGAAATTGCGCTGGTTGAAATTGTATTCCCTTAGAAAGTTTAACGGATAAATTTCAGGCTATTTTCAGTGGTCTTGACTTTAAATCTCCATTCCATTTAAGGAGCAGGCGCAAAATATCTGATTTCGCTATACGCGATAAGCTATAAGCCGCCTTACATGAGGCTACACATTTTGCTTATTAATATTAGAACTCAGTTTGGATTCTGGCTTCCTAATTTTGAGTCACCGCCTAAAGATAACTGTCCAGTTTTCATTCAGTATACCAAAATCCTGCAGGACAACACTGTTCCGTCAGTATGAATTTCCACCCAAGCAAAACGCCTTCCGTGCCAGGAGTCTG
>NW_008763097.1:0-559 GCF_000715545.1 Opisthorchis viverrini
GGTCTTTTGTGTTTTGTGGGAATTAAATTGGCTTTGTACATATTTACGGCAGACATCACACCAAAATTATGTTAAATTCACTTTTGTATACTTACTTGCGAATGCGCATGAATGAAAGTACCCAACGAATCAACTGGTTCACTTAATTTGCTAATACTACAGACTTGTTCGGCCAAATGAACCGGCAATTAGCAACTCAAGTGAGTACAAAAAAGGCCATTCGTAGTTTTACAACGGACGAGTAAAATTAAAAGCACTTTTCCAGCAGGAAATCTGAATCCTGCTGTGCCATTAAACAAAGAGCAGCAAGAAACGAGGCAGTTTGATAAGGACACATAGTCGAAGCTTTTTGTGTATCGATTCTGTTATGTGTGGCAAGTACGGGTGACCGGAAGTCAGTGGCGTGCGCTACTGCTATAAACATAATGGGGCATTTCTCGAGAATATCTCTGAATTATTGCCAGCCGGACTAACCTTGAGGGGGAATATCCACTGAAACATCGCTCCAGTGCATTTCGATGGTAGGTTATTTCTTGCTTGATTACGATCAGCGTAAACA
>NW_008763098.1:0-559 GCF_000715545.1 Opisthorchis viverrini
AGATTTTCGGCAGCCAAGAGCCTCCCTCCCAAATGACACCCATTAAACAGTTGGAGACTTGAGTTTGCATATCAGATTGTCAGTAATGGGGACAGGTATTCGAATCTTGAAAGGGAGAGAAGAACACGTGTCGTGTGCCCTATGGGAGTTGCGGTCGAGTGCCACCTGTGAATTTCAGCGGCCAAAGCATAGGTGCTCCATTAGGCGCTTCATTAATGAACGCCTTTTTAACAAACTAAATAGCCCAATCAATTAATGGGGACACTTGTCTTGAAGTTTCGCATTAAGTCATCTAAGCAATTGGCGCTGTCGGACAAACAACCGTTTTCAAGAGTCATTTAAGTTTGCCTCAATTATGAGACCAAGTTCAACGCAGATCGAGCGAAATATTCTTCCGCGAGTGAGTGCTCCGGTGGTGCACGACTGACGCACGTGTGCAGCACGACCACTCACGTGACTGAAGTCTAGACGCACTCTGTCCTTGGATTCGTTGGCCACCTGGTCATCCACTGACTGTTTTAAGTGGAACATGCCCGTAGTTTCTGCATTCTGAGCTGTG
>NW_008763099.1:0-559 GCF_000715545.1 Opisthorchis viverrini
GTAGGTTTTGTCCTTTATTGGTATTGATTCCTCCAACTGTCTTTGATTTGCTGGGCCTAGTTGTCCTTCCCGTTTCCTGGTGGCTTGCATCAAGCAAGGACCGAATTTGCCTGTCGCACAAGCTATACTGTAAAGTGAATTAAACCTGTGAACAAGTCAGTCACAGGAGAATTCGATAGATGCGTTATATGTAAATGTCAAGGAATACTTTTTTGGCTTTCAGCCCACTGAATGACTGAAATCTGACTGATTTACATGCCCCTGTAAAAGCCTGTATCCAATACCCATCGGACCTGACCTGTTTTGGTCCGCTGAAGGGACTTTGCAGACCACAAAAACTGCTCTATTCTCCTGTTTCCGTTTGAGCTGCAACTTTTGGCAGTCCATCTTCTAAATACTGCCTTTTTTCAATGCAGACCTAACTAACTTGTCATAGTTTACTCTGATGGCAAGACACTAGGACCCACATTAGCATTCTGTTCTCCACCCCATCAGGCATGTCATTTTTCCGGCTCTCTCATTTGGAGAAGAACGCCCTAATCCCTGTGAGACTAACTTC
>NW_008763100.1:0-559 GCF_000715545.1 Opisthorchis viverrini
AGTAGTGAGTTGCTTGCTTCCCAGAACCGTTTCACTTTCCGTGCCTGATTGTTTGTAGCGTAAACCAAAAGGTAGATCGCGTGTGATTTGGTAGAATATAATGCTCAAATCATATAAATTGACCTGATCTTATTTCAGGGAAGCGTTAGATTGTTTCAACACTGCTGTCATACCCAAGGATCATGAACGTCGTTCATGTACGATTTTTCGGATGTAGTTCGAGATTCACCTAGCGATCACCGAGTTATCTCACTTGCTGCAAGTGTTGCCACCTCCCTCGATAAAATGAGTTCATTTGGTGTCAGTTAAACGTCATTCTTGATCTGCTTGTATCGGTTTCATAAACAGTACGTGAAGTTCGTCCACTACAACACCAATCAAACGCTTATTAGAAGGCGAACAGGAAACATGATGACAAATGAAGGCAAAGTTGGAGGTATCGTGTAACTCACCAGCAAGCACAGTCTTCCCAACAGCCATGGCAGACGCCTGACGGGGTGCATGCAAAATCAGTGCGAGTTCTGAAAGGTGGAGGTTAACATTAAGTCTGCCTGGTCAA
>NW_008763101.1:0-559 GCF_000715545.1 Opisthorchis viverrini
GACCAGTTCCGGCAGATTGGTTGATCGGATGTCAATCGTTTTTTTTCGCCTCAACATCAGTCGCGTGAGCTGTATTCACATGTGACTGTCCCGTGATAATCCACAAAAGAGGATGCTGACGCCAAAGAATGGCATTGGAGCCTTGCAGTGCTGTGGTTGTCTTTACTTCTTCGTCACCTAATTATTGTAATGATCTTTATTCAAGCGCCAAAGTTAAACAATTGTGAAATACACTCATTCGCAGATGGCAGTGGTGCTGAAGGTGAATAATTGTCTCTTTCCTTCTAGGGCCCAAGACGAGCTCCCGGTAGCGTGGAGGCGGTGTTCTACTGGTCCTTCGGTTCTGGCTTTACGGCTGGCATGATTGCAGCCTTTGCCGTTACTCCGTGCGACGGTGAGTTCTTTTATGACATTGGTGGGGCGTTTTTTTCGTCTAGGAGATTTGTAAATCTGAGACCGGACAGCATAGTGCTGTCGAGAAGATGAACATCAGGGTTAGTACCGAGGTCATGATCTCCCGCTTTTGGATGTTCCAGTTGAACTACCGTGGATACTGTGC
>NW_008763102.1:0-559 GCF_000715545.1 Opisthorchis viverrini
AATGTTCAGTACAAGCCTACAAAGCTGGTGGTAGAATGTTGAAAGCTGTCCTTCTGAAGGCGCCCTACATTGACGCTGGGGGACCGAATCTCAAGCACAGATTAGCAGCTACATATGTTATACAGACGGAACGCCTAGGACTTCTGGTAGGTAGTTTATCATCCCAGTCAGTTTGAATGTCATTCATAGGTTTGCCTTTTCCCAACCGAAAGTTGTTTCTTTCCCTGGGGTGTAGATGATATCATCATCCATTCTTCCGAAGTTGGTGTTCGAGCAACGTTAGTTCCTCGACTGTTGATCTATTTGCCAAGCTTGTAAACGTTTGGTCACCACCTTCAACAGCATTCGACCACTTGTCAAATCTAGAGTCATGCTAGGGAATGGGGACACGACATCAACGGTATAATAGACACCTGGAGCACAACTCTGCCAGGTTGACCGAAGTAGAAGTCTTGAGAGCCGAGAAACGGTCCACCAGAATGCGTTGGGATCAGTTATTTACTTGCGGTTCCATAATAACCTGGATTTTGAAACATTTGTTTTTTGTTGGGGGGGGGGG
>NW_008763103.1:0-559 GCF_000715545.1 Opisthorchis viverrini
GATATCCCAACATTGCGATGAATAAATGTGCACGGAGTACATCCTAACGATTAACACGTAGAAAATATACGAACTACCGTATCCGTGGGCGTCTACTGATCAGGCGAATCGTGTAAGACCACAAAAGCTAAAAGACCACAGAACTTATATCAGAGAGCGTGAAAAACTAATCTGAGGATCTTCCGAAAGCGTCCCGGGTTAGAACACTTCCCATATATGTCGCAAACTTCGAAAAAATTTGACTCAAATGGAGAATCCGTGAGAAGTATTATTCCACAACATATTAGCTGATATACTGCTATCGCGCGAAACCACATCAGAATCAACGTGACCGTGTCGGCCACAAACATCTACCCAGTTATCTAACAGAAATCGATAAGTCGAAAATTGAGGTCACAAGCTGCGGTTTATTGGAAAAACGTTTAACCGATGAACATTCACAAAAAAAGAATCAAAAGTGCGGTTACGGCAAGCACAATCAACAAGCGTGTTTCACCGAAGACATACGTCTATAGGCATGTCCGAATATCGGTCGATTGATTACTGGCTCAATGGGAAT
>NW_008763104.1:0-559 GCF_000715545.1 Opisthorchis viverrini
ATCACATAAATAGCAACAGCACAGATGGCGGAGCATCCTACTTGCGCAATTCAACAATATTAACATAAGGCTAAATACGCTCATTCTGTTCACATTTAGTTTATTGCAACGTCTTCTGAACCCTTACGGCGCTAATCCAAGAAACTCGCCCAGTGTTACTTTTGGAAGAACCGGTGCAATTACCTTCTGAACGTGGTTGGTATTTATAGCCATTCTTGATTGCCCGCAAATATGGGCTGCAGCATACTTGCTGCTCTAAGGTATTCTGTTCACCATTTCACACTTTCAGTATCAGATTCCGAATATGGCTACGGTACCCCAGTTTGGACGGTAGTAGCATTTCTTACTACGCAGACCACCCCCGCGGTCGACCAAAGAACGCCATCGCACCATTTTGACCCTGTTCCTTCATAATGTACCTCCTACCCGAAGGATCCAAAAAGTTCTGCGTTCATCTCTTCCTATGTGTCTGCTGTCCCTTAACACGTCAGCACACTGCACGGCGGAGTTCTCCTGATAATATTAGTGCACTTTCGATGATGGTCATAACACAAATCAG
>NW_008763105.1:0-558 GCF_000715545.1 Opisthorchis viverrini
CAGTATCAGTATCAGGACAGACACATGGCCAGAGTACCTGAATTAGGTTAATTGGATGACCTCTAGTCACGTGTACCACAAAAGTACGCATGTGACAGCATCACGTGGTTAACCACACATCTAACGTGCAAGAGTAAACAGGTTCAATGGCAGCAAGATGAAATGAAATGCATATTGATCTAAGTAAGCGCAGTCTGACAAAAGGGTGGTTGTTGAACTGCGATAATTGTCCGTACGGTCTAACCACTTAAGCGTGTTAAGTAGACAGCTATTCACTAACAAATATACTCTTGTGGTGCGTGCCATCATACGAAACTGTTCCTCTAACCTTGAAACCATGTCACTCACCAATTAGTCTTCGCTAGGTGTCAAGCTGCCTGTGATCAAACCGAAAGGAGTAAAACCAGAAACTACATGAAGTAATGAAAAATGCTGATCTGAACACATAAGCAGTTCGGGTGACCATTCCCTACTGTCCTGCATTATGATCGTCATCAGAAGCAGTATCGACAGCATCGGTGTTAAACAGCGATGCTTCACTGCAGTACAACCATGATT
>NW_008763106.1:0-558 GCF_000715545.1 Opisthorchis viverrini
GTAGGCCAGCTGCCTTGTAGTCGGGGTTCTGAGCCAAAGACTGCGTTTGAGGTCCCCAATAATCCTCTGCTTATCTAGGTGTGGTCACATTGCCCGTCGCATGGTATCAGCCACCGCATGCATGAGCAGGGAGGTCAAGCAAGAACATGGTAGTGCTGAAGTCCCCTTTCTACATCGCCAATTTTTTCTCACCCTGATTCGAACAGTGCACACTTGGCAACGCTAAAATTGGCCGATTTTTGCCATATTTACGCTCTGATGCCAATTCTACGCGCCCGACTTCACTAACAACCTGGAGCACCCAGTCGTCTTTCGTAGTCTGGAATCCGTCTACTTGGCAGCGTTTACTGTTCCCACACAGGAACAAACAGGGTGAAACCAAGCCCTTCTCCGTAGTCTGGTTTCCTCTAACCTAAAGCTGCCATTTAACGTGGTGATTGAGCTTGTACACTGCGGGCTACACTGGCTGACAGTTTGTTCCACATAGTGCAAACATCCCAGTAATGCCAGACGGCGGCGTTGGACCAAGTGTGGCGGCACCCCGCATTATTAGGCGGG
>NW_008763107.1:0-558 GCF_000715545.1 Opisthorchis viverrini
TGATTCTTGCAGGCGTTTACTGGGTGCTCCGGAAAACTTTTCGTCTCCCGAAAAATGAAGTCGCCTCATGTGATGCTGCAAGCAACCTCATTCGGGAACAACGTTTCGCACCATCTACAATGACTATCGAAATTCACAGCTCGCACCTCCAGGTGTCTCTTAGCTGCTGACAGGCGACGAAAGGATCTGCTGCACACCAAACACCTGTGAGGTCCCTCCGGATGTATTTTTGTACTCGGGTCGTCCGGCTGATCAGCGCTGCGGCCAATCATCATCCGTTCGGTGTGCTGACGACGTCCTGTGTTCAACTGCTTTGTAAAAGAACGCCAGTGAAGAAAAGAGTAACAGTTTCACTAGATTTTTTCAACTGGTGTCTAATGAATTTCAAACATTTGGCATATGGGTAAGTTTTCGTTTAAACGCACACGACAATCCCAGCGCTCTAGAGAGACTTCGAAATTTTAAACTGGGTATTTGTGTTGTCGAGAATTCGAGAAGGACTGCGCCGTTGTCTCGTCCATATTTAGGATTATGAGCAGTGTACGTTTTACGCATTTT
>NW_008763108.1:0-558 GCF_000715545.1 Opisthorchis viverrini
GTTGCCTTTCTTGATATCAGACTGATCCGTCGGATGGATTGGACGGTTCTCAGGTTAGTTTGCCGGAAGCGTTATTGGACCGACCTGCATCTCTCTTTTTTTCACTAACTCAGTACGCCTTCCCCGGCCTTACTTGCTGTTTTACGTGTAATTGCTCGGCCAATTCAATTAAGAGGATTAAGAGACATCCGACTGTGTAGACGGAAAATATTTTGATTTGGATAAGGCAGCTCAGTTAGTGTACTGCCCCACCAAGCCAAAATTCAGTTAAAGCCCTGCGGCAAGCAAACAATCGATAACGACTCAATCGGTAACTCGTCAGTTATCTGAGAAGGCTAATTGTGTCAAGCCGGTAACTACAAAGGATTGTCAACGGTAAAGGGTTAAAATTTTCCAATTTTATTGCAATCAGAAGATGGAAACTAGAGCTATGTGAACTGAATCGCCCGATTATATCGCTGGCAAGCCCTTAATGGCGGACTAGCTTTCCAAATTCCGATGATAAATACTGCTATTCTGTTTTGTTTATTTAACTTATTTTGTCCCCGTAGTCCGCAC
>NW_008763109.1:0-558 GCF_000715545.1 Opisthorchis viverrini
GAGGAATAAATGTAACGAAATGGGTTGTCAAATTTTTACTTTTTATGGCATCTCTATGATACCGCACGCGGCTGAGATATTACGTTGGTCCAAACCAACTACAGGCTGTTGCCATTTGTGCGGAATGAAGTTAAATGTCTTCACTGTGACGTGTTCATTTTCTCTAAAAGGAGAATGCACGCAGATGAATGAGGTTAGGACATTCAGGCCTTCTAAGAGGGGAGAGTTTAGGATTACCATATTGTGGCTCCGAACAGAAAGCGTGTAAGATTATTTGTCTTCATTACGCCATAAATTAGCTACGAAAAGGAATCCTAATTAACAGAGATAAAACTGCCCCTGAAATTTATCGTTCGGATGAAAATTACTGTGATGAATGAACGCAGATGTTGGAAGGAATTCGACTTATTCGACAACCTTGCACAAGGCCTTCAAATGTTTTACATCAAGCGCTAAGTCTTTCTGCTTTTCGCCGTGTGATTTAATGCAAACCGATTTACTGCGGTCCCAGGATGCCTTTGCTAAGAATGGACGGCTAAGCCTATCTGTTGTTCTGAA
>NW_008763110.1:0-558 GCF_000715545.1 Opisthorchis viverrini
AACTTTGACTATGGCATTCTTCCTCAGTGGTTGTCTGACAAATAAGCATCAGTTTCCACTACGAATGTATTGCTGTCTGTGATGACATTCACCTTCTCAAAGGATAAGCACGCAACAACCGGCAACAACTCGCGGAAAACCCAACAGGCAAGCGTTTAAAGCTCAAGACAGTACTCTTTGGAAATCATCCAGTAAGCAATCGTGTTCGTACGAAAAGGTGTAGTTAGAACAAAGGTCATAGACAAAACTTGGCACGCCATATATATAACCTGTAACGCACAACAATGCACCGGCAGTTTAGCAGCTTGAAACTAAACCACCGGAAGGTTAATGAATTGAAACGTATGGAAAGAGATGTGAATTATAAAAGACACTAAACTAGCAGCTTGTCTGGCGGCGTTTCGCAGCTTTACGTTTGATGTCCCTTAGCAGGAGCGTCCATAGTTCTTATATGGATTTCAACAACAAACACATTGGGAGATGAAAAGTTCCAGAAACGCAAGGCTTCAGTGTGTTGTAAGGCAAGTTCAGGACACAAAGAGCATGTTGCAATGGCTG
>NW_008763111.1:0-558 GCF_000715545.1 Opisthorchis viverrini
GAATGCCTTGTGATTGCCTTATTGGGGCACTAGGCGAGAGACGTTACAGAACCTAGAACGTGTAAGTGTCATGTTTGGACTTCACCACCAGCAGCCTTAACCATATTGACCACTCAAATAACTACCTACGTTGCCTCTTTATGACAGCTGCTCATATCCCCAACGCCGCCTTTATAGTAGCTATCTACAACCGCAAAACAGTTTTGAGCCTGCACCTCTGTGCCTCCACACTGCTTTTTTATTTCAAACAGTGTGATAACGGCGACACAAAAGATCTCGGTTGACAACTAACTCTTTTCCTAATGACGGCTCTTTCCAGAGATAGTCCTCACACCTTGCTGAGACAGTGCTTTCCTGCTATAGGCACAGAATTACTTTCCTACTCTTCGCCTTCCGACTTACAGAAACATTTACAAACTGCGACGTTGAAACCTTTATCCAAGCTCAACTTTATTACCGTTAAGTGTCGACTAGTATCTTCTGGGAAGGTGGCGCCCTCGTGCAACCAAATCAGATTAATGTGACTGCAACATAGCTTTATGCTGACGCCATCAACGC
>NW_008763112.1:0-558 GCF_000715545.1 Opisthorchis viverrini
CCAGCGAACTGAGCTAACTGTTCGATTGCGGAAAGTGCCTCATGCTTCGTTTCACAGCGGGTAGGTTTCTAAATAGTCCACAGCAAGAACTTGAAGCTAGTGCACTTAGTAAGGCATTAGACAGGGAGTAACAAGAGCTGTGAATCCTTGAGTAGTGTGCGCCTCGCGAAATAAAGCAATAACATCATTTGTTAAGTAAAACAGCTGAGAGGTCAACGATGTAATCCATTGCTCGATGTGGAGCGTTTTGTTTACAAATAAATATTGTCTGTCTGATAACCCACAACACTGTGGCAACATTAAGGTGCTAGGGGAAGTGGTTAGGGTATCGCAGTAACTGGAGGTTGACAGTTTTTCCAAGGGACATGTCATTAACACAGTCCCTGTGTGCTGTGGACCACAGTCTCCTTAATGCCTTCGTATTACCGTTAACTTCGGTCTGGATAGCCGATTGATAGCCTGGTGCATTTGGCCAAACCAAAAAAGTCAACGAGCGTGCGAACCAGCTGATCTACTGATCACTGTCGCTTACAAGCGGAACAAAAAGTGATACTCAGA
>NW_008763113.1:0-558 GCF_000715545.1 Opisthorchis viverrini
TTCAGGCAAGGCGAGCCGAGTGCACCCTACGGAATCCTCCCTCATCCTATAATTCGAAAGCCCGGGTATCTCCTATGATACCAGAGTGATTATGAAGGCTGCCGTGTCAGCTATTTTACGACCAGCTGAGTAAACTGCGATGCTTAAGTGGTTTTCTAAACCTTATACTTGCTTCAGGCAAATGAGTTGCAAATAATAAAGCGTGCTTATCTAGTAATGATATCAGTAGCGTACAAAATAATTATCACAGTCTTTCCTGTTTAAAGTCCAGCTCTCTACAGAGAGAATCAAGGTGGATCAGGTCAAAGTAGAAATTTCAGCGGCAAATTACCGGTGACTATGCTTTATTCACAAAGAAAGTGAGAGAAGTCCAAAATTTGTAACAGATGATCCTGTGATCAACTGTGGAATTGAGACGGATTTATATCCTCTTATTTCAAGATCCTTAACCCTTAGTCCGATGGTGCCAATTTGCGGCGAAAACCCTCTAGAGAGCTGTTTATTATGGTTATCCGCTCACTAGTTAAGAATGTAGCGGACTAGGACATTATCAGCGTG
>NW_008763114.1:0-558 GCF_000715545.1 Opisthorchis viverrini
TTGACAAGTGCGTTAGATTCCGTTCCATTGTTGGCTGTATTTGCTATAAGATGTGCTCACAATTTATTGCCTCCTAACACATTGTGTTTATCCTACGACTTGGCCTTGAATTTTTGTTTTTGGTGACTTTCCACCCATCCACATCAATACACTGTAGTTTGGCACTCAAAATATTTGTAACAGATGCACGTAACTCCATGCTTTTCAACTTGTCTTTATGTGGGCTCCGCCAGATGACTCCTCTGCATGGCGAAACCATTTCTGTGCCTGTCACGTCTATGCATGTTCCCGGTAGATGTGAATACGTTTGCACCAGCATTGCTAGATCGAAACCAAAGGCTACCTGAATGTTGTGCTCAAACTACGTTCTTCTGAAGCTGGCAAGCTTTTATCGGTTTTTTAGGTTGTCGAATACACCGCGCAGTGAATATTTCCAAACTTAATGTTGATTACTCATGAGTAGCGAGTAATACCAGTAACATCTATGCCCTGACCCCTGACTTTATGATCATCGTTTTTAATGAATCTGTTCGAATTGTTTCGAAATATGAACTAAGT
>NW_008763115.1:0-558 GCF_000715545.1 Opisthorchis viverrini
TGGGAAACAATCGGCAGGTTTTAATTTGCTGTAGATTTACGAGAATAAGTACACCAGTGCAAAACGAAGGCTATTCAAATGCTAAAATACTAAGTGAGTATTTTTCACGTGACTTTGTGTACATATATCAATACACGTGGAATCATTAGGAAGAAGCGGTGGAAGCCTAAACCTACATAGTTCACAGAACCTCTCCGCGTTACCAACTATCGTAGCAACATCTCATCGAAACGGACTGAAATGAAACTGTATCAGAGATTCCGGTTGAATTTTACTGTGAGACGACAAGGAAGAACTAGACCCTAAGCTGGAACCAAATCAATGTAGGTCCACCGTAACAATTAACAATCGCTAATTCACGCTAGCAAACAAAACCCCTTGGTCAATGCCTAGCGCTGATTTAACCGGATCGCTGATTGGTTGTTCTTCCTCCTTGAGTGTCGACGAACGTGGCCAGTTACCCTAACAAATCTTTTGTTTCAAAAGCGAAAAAGGGCTCAGCACCAATTCCGCGTATTGTTTTCCAAACATTTTCAATTGGTTTTGAACGTTTAAAAA
>NW_008763116.1:0-558 GCF_000715545.1 Opisthorchis viverrini
ACCGGAAGGGTGTTACAGCTGAACGACCCTCTTTTAAAATTACTGACTCATCCGAGTTGTCTGGGTGGAACCCCTTCAGAGAGGCGCTATCAGGTTAAACAGGAATGGCCGAGGAATTCGCCGCCATCCTGTAACAGAGTAGGTGGAAGGCCATCAGGACCAGGAGCACTGTGACGCTGGAATAGAACTATACATTCGAACGCTTGTGAGGCTGAATGGGGCTCCATTTTCACGGTTCACTTCTGTTGGAGGCCGGCAAACCGGATTAGAAGCAGGTGGCCAACTGGATTGTTGTTCGAAGCACTGCGTTCAATTGTCCAAACGTTTTCGTTTGCTGGGTATCAAAGAGCCATTTTGGTCCCTGATAATTTTTCTGGCGCGATGCTTATAAGAACTGGTCGAAGGAATCAAGTAGAACAGCCCGTGGACACTTCCAGCATTTTTCTCACCTTCCATTCCTTCGGCCTTCCTGGTCCACCGAGTTGCTCTTTCTCCACTGACGCTCAGTTTCATCTACCGTCTGTTGATACGTCGGGTTGAGTTGTGGTTGCGGCCGGG
>NW_008763117.1:0-558 GCF_000715545.1 Opisthorchis viverrini
ATCAGGACTCATCACACTTTACCCTAGGGTTCATCAACTCAGAGCTCAGCTTCAAGTCGTGAAATCAAGAGGTTTGAACCGGTTGAAAGGAAATTCCTTAACCAAACAATTTCAACTAATGACAAGTTTCATGCTGATTCACTTTAGGACATGCGCAGGATTGCTTGTCCATGATCCAAGTGAACACTCGGCTTCAAGACTGAGTTGAACATTGCTTGTAGACAATCATACAATGAATAAAGTTTGTATGTTTGTTGGAAATTCCAACAACTGATCTCACCTACCGTGACTGCTGTTCAGGCTTCGGGCGAAGCAAGGACCCTGAATTGTTCTGACGAATCGAAACTGCTCGCTGGTGCATGGTGTACCCCCGACCATACAGCTGAAAAGAGTCAAGCGAATAACCTTTCAGTGATAATATGCTCCTGGACGCGTAACAAAGCAACTAAAAAATGGTGAAATGAAAGAGGTCAAATCAGAGTTGAAACAGGGGCCAACGGATTTCATACGTATGGAGACTTCCGACATCGAATTGGAGCGAGCAAAACTCAGGTTGAA
>NW_008763118.1:0-558 GCF_000715545.1 Opisthorchis viverrini
GAACACTTGAGTAGGCGTGCCTCTACAGGTTTAACTTCAGTGGTTGACATTGATCGCAGAAATCATTTCCTGGTAGGCACACCTCAAAGGGCGAGAAAAAGTTGCTCATTGGAGATAAACCTTATTTCAGACAATGTTGATGCGATCTCAACTTCCATGAGGAAAATCGCGTTAGCAAATATGAGCGGGGGCGGAGGAAGTAAAGCACTCTAACCGAAAGCACAACTACGTTTCGTGAGCCCCAGGGCCGAATCGCAGCGATTCGTGTAGTTTGTGAGCTTTTATCCTCGTCTTGACTCCGTTCGTGGTCGACACTTTCTGCGAAAGTCGTGGATGTCTTGAGAAGTAAGGAGCCTACCGAATCCATGCCGCGCTTTACACGACAGCATCCTACACTTTAACGGAGGCTGGTGAGGTTGTTACCTTGTAATTCATCTGCTTTGTAGGCATTTTGAGCCAGAATGTGTGCTACCGACGTCATTGATGTGTCCTGCTGATCGAGCACCTTTTAGTACGGGGACTCTCCACTTATTTGGTTTCTGCCATAGCTGTCTTTGT
>NW_008763119.1:0-558 GCF_000715545.1 Opisthorchis viverrini
CTGGCTTTATAAAACTGGCTTCAGAAAACACAGAAAATTGTCGTTAAAATGTTTGATCTTGATAAAGCAACATACAAGACGCTTTCTATTGAATCAAGAGGTTAAAAACTTCCGGGACCGTACAATTGCTAGATACAGTGACTGGAAAAAGTAGATGGCGCTGGCAGAAGCAAATTTTGTTGGGAAGCTACGTGCTGTCATGCGTCAACGTTGGTCATACTCAATCGGTAAAACTCATCACACTAAGCCTGTTCTCACATACCAAGTCCTGCATTTAACCTGGGCTAATTATATTGCGAGCACAATCCACAGGTAATCATGAGAGCACAACCTGTAAATATCACATGTCGGTTGAGAGTTAAGCACCTAACCCTGGAGACAAACATGTTTTTAGTGCTCTTCCCGCGCCCGCAGAATGCGGCGAAGAATCACAGCATTTTCCCAGAGATTCTTTATACCGCGTAGGAGAAATCTCATTACTTCCAATATGTCCTCTCCAAATGCCGTATTGAAATCAGAAAGTTAATCATCCAGTCGTGCGCAATGATAACATAATTA
>NW_008763120.1:0-558 GCF_000715545.1 Opisthorchis viverrini
TTTTTCTTGAATGAGTACTTAGCATTATCCAACCTGGGTCCACTGGCTTCAGCTCTTTGATGCGGCAATGAAGAAAACCATGTCTTCAGTGGATAGGTGCATGAGGGAGAGCAGGCTGACCGTCTATGTGCCATTCTGTAGAAGAATCACGTTACCGAAACTGGTGCAGCCCCTCCTTGGCGATATGCTTACAAAGCATGTTCATGAATTGCTTCACGAATCGTGGTTGCGCAAAAGGGCAGCAAATGATCATTCGGGCTTCCACTCTCTTTCTTCTCCATCTGCCGTACAGAAGATCCAGAAGCGGTCTATAAGCATTCAGTCAATCATATCCCAGCGTCGCCCTCCAGAGGAGAGGGACCTGGGTAACAGAAACCCTAGAGGAGTGGCGCGAAACAGGCTTCAGCTTGGTTCGACCCCAAATTTATGGCCAAATCAGGGTATTTACGAACCCTTATGGTTGTGGAAGCATCCCGACGCAACGGGCTGCGACCCTGAATTGAAGGTTTTTATTCAACCCCGGCGGCCGGAACAGCAGCACTGCTCAGGAGGAGCCAA
>NW_008763121.1:0-558 GCF_000715545.1 Opisthorchis viverrini
GAATTAAATGGGATGTGATTGTGGGCAGAATTTCTTAGTCATGTACGGAGCCCACGTTGATGCCCAGGTAGGTACCGTCCTGTTCGCTGAATCAGACTATAATATTACTTGGTCTGTTGACATAACCAAGTTACGTGACTTGTGCTCCAACATACCTGACAGAAAGGAGTAGTGTAATCAATTTACTAATGGAGTTCTACACTGTGCTGGATATCTCACCACCCTCTCTGGGGAGAACCAACGTTCTTCGACATGCAATTAATACAAGTGGCCGTAAGCCAATACGTATCCCGCCGAGGAGGGTCCAAATCCACTATCAGGGTGAACTCGACAGCCTACTTTCCGAGATGTTAAAGAAAAACTCATCCATCCATATTCCTCACCCTGGTAGTCACCAATCGTCCTGGTAAGAAAAAAAAGATGGTAGCTTACGGATATGTGTGGACTACCGATAGCTGAATCGGGTCGCTGAGCGTGATTCATTCCCACTTCCACGCGTGGAGGATACTATTGACGCAGTGGCTGACTAAAAGTGGTTTTCCGCCCTGGATTTAGCTT
>NW_008763122.1:0-558 GCF_000715545.1 Opisthorchis viverrini
TACCTTAATGGAAGTTCCAAAGGTTCACCCGGTTGGTTGTGCGTTTTGTGAGGGCATATGAGGCTGGATACGCATATACTAGCACAACTGTCGCCAACAGAGGCACAGATTTATTTGTTGCTACTAACTGAAAGTAGGTAGCACACTGCCAATCAAAAACTTTACGCGTGCTTTGAGTTTTGAGCATGAAATAACGAAATATATGTGGCATGATTTTGTCATTTTTCTAAAGCAGGTTCGTTTAAGTTCGTAAACAAGTTATGTCCTGGTATCCAAAAATAGAATACGACTGTATGTTAGGAGTGGCCGGGGATATTCAAGGTACTGGAACATTGTGACAACTTCTGTAGGATATTACAAATGCGATGCGAAGCAAGTTTGAAGTAAGAAGTGTGCTGCCAAGGTGTGACAAAAATGGGCGATATCCTCGATTTTAGTAGAGGTGTTTTGATGAGATGATTGTATTTATTTGAGCCCCTTATTGTTTAAATCACGTTTCAAGCTATCTTCACAACAGAGTCATTGTACCATCCTGTGCTAAGGCCGTGATCTCAAACC
>NW_008763123.1:0-558 GCF_000715545.1 Opisthorchis viverrini
AGGTGAAAACATGTCGGCTGTACGCGGAGGTTTTCTGTGATCGAAATGCACGGACGATATATGACACGTAAGGTAACCCCATCTATCGCTGAAGTGGAATTGTCATAACATAACGTTACAGCTGAAGGCTTCTCCATTTACCCTCAATTTTGCTGCCAGTTTGTCTGTGGCGAAAGACTTCGATTTCAACTGTTCGTTAATCATCCCCCCGAACAAGCCATCCTAGTCATTGGGGCAAACTGTTTGCTCCCCATAAAGGCATGTATAGCGGATAACCCATCCCAATGCCATGTGTAATCAGGATGTTGTAGAGTGTGTGTCTACAGGCCACGTATTAGTTGCTTCGAAATTACTTAAACAAACTGATTTGTCGCGCTATATGCCGCCGTCTGGAGAAGCCTATTTAGCTATAGTGACCCTCTTCCATTTGCAGCACAAGCGCACGTCGGGAAGCATGAAGCTTTACCAGGACCGAGGCCCCATCATCTTCCACAATGAAACCCAACTATCGGTCGTCTACTCCTAAGGGACGGCTGACACTTCTGGAGTCAGTTTTTT
>NW_008763124.1:0-311 GCF_000715545.1 Opisthorchis viverrini
TACCGCACCTGGCAGATAGCCTTTGCCAAAATTTCTTTTAAACGGCGACAACGCGCATTCTAACCTGTCACGCGACACGACCGGCAGAGCGTCGACGCCGACCGAAAGACAGTCGCTCACAATCCGAACGTACTGACCACTGCGCCGTCACGGCCAACTCACTGTCAGACTGCCCATATATGTATGTTTGTACATCGTTTTGTATTTACTTGCCGTTACCTTTAGAAACCATTGCTGCGGCAGTTACTATTTTCCACTCCTGCTGATTTCGTCATTGTTGTTTGTACGTTCACTTAATTCATGCTGCTTAT
>NW_008763124.1:361-558 GCF_000715545.1 Opisthorchis viverrini
TCAATATATCATCTGCTCCCCCACGTCTGTCTGCTCCTATTGACTACTGGCTACGAACTGCGTATAATCAAATGGCCCCGTGATACCCAAACCTCATCCTCCCGTTGGACTTCTTCACCAACAAAATGGGTACGGCCCATGCAAAATTAGTTGATCGGTTGGAGAACGCTGACCTTCTCTAGTCGGTTTAGTTCCTG
>NW_008763125.1:0-558 GCF_000715545.1 Opisthorchis viverrini
AGGAGGGACGATAGGGCAAACAAGTTTGACGACCCCGGAAACGGGATGAGATTCCGCCACAAATCACACTGATAAGCCTCGGCTGATGGGTGCATCACATCATGTTATAATACTGCATCTATGAAAATGCATGAAAATATAAAGTATTCTTGTCATCTGAATGGAGGCAACGAAATATATGGTTGGTGTAGAATGAACGTCACACTCCCCTCAGACTCACAGACTTACACGAGAGACAACAAAATACCGAGGAAACAAACTCAAATAGGTAACTTCTGAGTGGTTAGAGCTTGCTCAGCGGGTAAGGTGCATATTTACTAACGGGAAAGTCCATGAGTCGAGCCGGACATCGGCACCTCGACTTCTCGTGGTTAGGCTTGAACAACCGGGATGTTTCTGTCGGGCTGCATGACATTCAGGCATCGACTTGATGTGACAGCTGAACAATATGACAGCACACTGATTTTTTCAATGGTTTTAGTGGGTCAAGATGTCGTTAACGTAGTTTTAATGCGTTGTTCTTTTCAACAGAATGATAGTGTCCCAAACCATTAGCTC
>NW_008763126.1:0-558 GCF_000715545.1 Opisthorchis viverrini
TGGATAACTATTTTCCACGGTGCCAAACAGGCTTCTTTTCTCCAGTAGGCCTAATCAGTGCTAGCCCCAGTTTGTAGAGCGTGCTTAGTCCTCATCTACATAGTCGTTCCGTCCAAAGTTCCGCCACTGTTCCGCGCTCCCACAGTCATTCTGAACTACCAGCCCACATAGGTATCTAGCACTGACTGTGCCCCTCTTAATGCGATCTATAGTCCCTCTACTACCCTAGAACTCTCAACTGTATTCCACCAAATCAATCATTCCTCAGCCTGCTCCGAAGTGTCTCATTATGACACGGCTCCCGTCTCCCTCTACAAGCGGTCTCTAGACCCCGAATTCCCATAGGCTATCCTCTCAGCATGTTCAAAGAAGCAGCTTAGATCCAAAAAACCAGCTTCCAACCCCCTCGAGGCAGGCAAAGACAGTATCCCAAGCACCCGCAGATTGTTCAGTTGTTATAACTAACATATCCTTGCCTCCTCAACCCGGCAACACTCTTCCAACGTTGCCAGTAGGCTCTGAAGTCCTGAGTGACCTAGAAAATCTCAAAACACGTGT
>NW_008763127.1:0-558 GCF_000715545.1 Opisthorchis viverrini
AAAGTCCACGAGTATGAGGGTGTGGTTCAAGAACACACACAGAAGTAGGATTTCTAGCGAACTAAGACTGAGCTGAGACCTGGATAATGGCCATACAACAGTTCTGAACTGAATGATGAGCCGAACGAAATTTGCAAAAATCTGGTTTGTTAGATCTAAAGGGGGACAGCAAATCCCGGAAGAATAATACGTGAAAATGTCTGGAAATAACTGCTACCTTTAATAAAAGCCTGTCCTGAATTGCCAGGACTTGACGTTTTGTGGTGTAAATGTGACAGCTGATAGCAAATTCAGTCAGAAAGATGTTCAGTCACCGTCCGTCGAAAATGCGGGATACGGGCTGGAAAACCAGCCATATGTCGAGAGTAACACGTGTGTAGACGTCAGTAATTGTTTGATCTGTTTTGGTTAATCGGACAGAGGGTTAAAATGAGATATAATGCGGTTCCGTAGTTGACTAGTTCGGAGTGAATTTCTCTTAGAGCGATAAACAAGAAAAAATGACAAGCTTGTCAGTTGGCAGGTCAGCGGTGGGACAGAGAATCAAGTACATGCTTC
>NW_008763128.1:0-558 GCF_000715545.1 Opisthorchis viverrini
ACATGCTGTCAGTCAAGGTTGCAAGTGGGGCACGTGAGTTCTGTTTGTGGAACAGACGAGACGCGTGATCTAGGGAATGCAGATGGACAAATTAGACAAACTTGGTTGAAGGAACAAAGAATTGGTTGATACAGCCTTCTGAAGGAGGCACGGATAACATTTATCACGGTAGACGAGGTTTCAGCATGCATAGAACATGGCCGAGCCAACGTAACTGACGGTGCTGGGTGTTGGATGAATTATCTGCTGCGCAACCAAAGACTTGTTTTCCATTTACCTCGTTAAAAATCCGCTGAGACCATCCAGTACTCCCAGCACTTCCGAGACGTCGGTGGTCGAAAACCTGAAGAAGCCTGACATTATCTATCCACAGAGGCCATGTCTCGCAACCATATAGTAATACGACCCTTACTGTAGACTGGCACACACGGTCCTTGAACCCAGCGATGTGACTATTTGATGCGAAACAGGAGACCTGATTCGGGCTTTTGGGATTCGCCCACTGACTTCATCGGACACTTTTATATCTGAGCTAATACAACTACCGAGGTATGCGAA
>NW_008763129.1:0-558 GCF_000715545.1 Opisthorchis viverrini
GAGCCTGAGATGTGCATTAAATCCACATAACACAAACACTAAAATCTTTACAGTGTCGATAATGAGTGGCTAAGTGAAAGCAAGTGTCTTTTCTTGATCTCAGGAGTAACCTCATATTGGCATGGACTAATTCGCAAGACAGATTGTATGCTACTCACCCTCACTCCTTGCACATCAGACACACTGCATTCAACCGCCCACACAACCAGCTGTCCGCTGGTCACACTCAAAGCTAAATTGCGATAAACTTAACATCACTATCATTAATTCTTGTTGTTTTTGGAAGACAGCACAGCAACATGTTTATTTTATTTTTGGTGTGGTTCTTAGTTCAACCAGTTCTTGACTTCAAGTAGTTTGACTGACTTGGTTCTTAAGGGTTGTTTTATCGACAAGATGCTGCAGTCATTAGCTATTTGTACCTCGAAAATCGTTTATCGTTCGAGGACCAATCGAAACTAATAGTCGGGAATGTGATGCTGGGACTATGTTGTTTGTCCATGATAAGTATCAAAAGATGCAGAGGAGTCTTCAAAATCAGAAACGCGCATAAAGGAG
>NW_008763130.1:0-557 GCF_000715545.1 Opisthorchis viverrini
AACACAACGGATGGTACAGAGCTGAAACAGTCTATATCCCAACGACCACACCCCTCCAGCACTTTCCACACTTCCGGCAACCTGGTGAATTCCAAAGTTATACAGCAGATGCAAACTGCTCTGTTTCATGCTCAGTATCATCTTCCTTTTTCCCATCATCATCAGTCACATCGCTGTACAAATGTTTGCTTTACTGAAATACAACCGCTACCGCCCGCTTGTTGGCTCCAACGTGACTTTGAGGCTTTTACTGAGTGACTGTTTTTGTGACCGCCGGTTGACTATAATTGACTGCTGCTAACACTAAACGTGAACAAACATTTTAGCTACAAACACTGGACTAATATATTCACACTTGTGGATTAATATTTCGATCACCGGGGAGGAAGATAGAACTATTCTTGGTGTGGTGGTTCAACGGAATACGGAACCACGGAATCTCCTATTTTGAACTGTGAGTCAAGATTTACTTGGATTTTCCTCCTTGTGACTTTGTATCTGGCTTAAATTATTAATTTGTTTTGTCCACTAGAGACACCATAGGGCCATTAACCACT
>NW_008763131.1:0-557 GCF_000715545.1 Opisthorchis viverrini
GACATGCATGAGTTGACATCAGCATCACAGTTAACTGCTGATGTTCTTCACACCATTAATGTGGACGACTAACGGGAATGAATCATTCAAAAGCTAATTAAGTTTGATTGTGGAATGAAGTACACCTGTCCCTAGGTACGACGGCTATCATTTCACCTCAACATAATCGCTTACATTTATATACTGAAAGAAAACGGACTACAGGCACGCAGAAACCTCCCTTCTCTCCATGTACGCTGGTTCTCGGCGTTCACAGGAAAAATCCATGGTAACGACCATACGCTCGTCCTCATTGGCATCATTCAATAGGCTCCAGGATTCCAAAAAGGGCCTAGTTTCGCGTCCGGATGACAAAGGTCGGAATAAACTGGGGAATCTTCACCTCACTTCAAGACGAGTTGTGCGGGCAATCAGATGAAAAACCGTCAGCCATAGATAAAATAAGTTTCTCCACCGGTCAAAGCCATGTGTGGTGCTTCGCTTGCTTTCGAGTGCCTAAATCTAAGTCATTTGTAAAGGAGCAGCTAGTGGGGAAAACATAGTTCGCATTCTGAACT
>NW_008763132.1:0-557 GCF_000715545.1 Opisthorchis viverrini
AAGAATATGCACGAATGTATGTGAACGTTTGGAAAACTTCATCTGCAGTCGAAAAGAAGGTCCCCGAAAATATCAGTACGGCAGAAAACAACTATTGCGGAGGCGATTCTTCCAGATATAATTGACTCACGTTCGCCCCCTTCTTTGAAGCTTCTGTCTCGATTTCTAAACTGTTTGAACCTCAGTTAACATAAGCTTTTAACATTTCACATGGCATCGTGATAGTTTGCTTTCTTCGGTTGGTTTGTGAGAAAACGCACACCGTTGTATATAGTTGTTAAAGCTGTGAGGCCCAATAGGGTTTCTCTTGGAACAGAAACAGGCTGATAGATCACAGCAAAAGCGTCCGGAAGTTCAGATTCTCGAAATTGACCACCAGAACGTCTGAAACGTATTTGTAACCGCTTATTGCATCAAAATCTCTTCAGGACCTCTAAAAGACAGAAAAACCTATCATCGATTGAACGTTCAGTTGGCCAATTACTGAAGGTAGGCAATACTCAGGCATGCAAATGAAACTACACCAATCGGTCACTCAAAAGGGACGTCAAAGCCGT
>NW_008763133.1:0-557 GCF_000715545.1 Opisthorchis viverrini
GGAATACATTTCAAAAACCACCAAATCGCCGTCCTATCTTTCTTCTAACAAAGTCTGTGCTAACTGTCTGCCCCGATTCTTCACAGCGTAGCAAGTCAAGTATTGCGCTCTGCTGCGCACTTTTGTGGAGTTCACTGATTCCACTGTGTGACGTCAACCGACCAGGATAACTGAGCCAGCGCAGCTTGGGTAGTGCTCACGTGAATGCAGAATGCATACAAATTATTGAGTTAGAGGAACGGACTTGTCTGCGATCCTATCAGAGCTAGTTTATGCCTAAATTCGTAGCGTCACTTAATATCGTGATATCGACTTTGGGTTTTGCCAAAGTTTTGGTTCAAAAAAAAGTTTGGTTTTATTTTCACTTCTTTTCGTGTGGCTGAATAATGTGGTTGATTCGGCGCTTCGTGCCCGCTTATGTGGGGCACTTTTGAATGAATACAAATCTCAGAATGCGCTACTCACACATGGCTATTTTCGGTAAATCGTTTAGAGTATTGCTCAGATTTCAGAGCCAATTTACCTTCTTTGTAATCAAAAACTCATTGTACGGTGAA
>NW_008763134.1:0-557 GCF_000715545.1 Opisthorchis viverrini
TGTCGAACCAGTTTGGTCGGCCCTTCTTTGCGCGGACATTTTGATCCATATGCGTCACCACGTGTTGTACCCAGAGGTCCGTCGCCAACTAGCGATCACGTGACTTGCGCCGTCATCCCCATTTTGATTGGTAGAAATCTCGATGGCGCGAAGATTTAAAAATGGCAGTACGGCGGATTCGAACGTAAGGAATAGCTGACGTGAACACCCTGATTGGCAAGTACCATAGTAATTGTGTTCGTTAGTAAAGGGGCCAGAAAGAATCATTGACTCCCCTAATTGCAGAGCCCAATATGTTCCTGTACAGCCATAATTCTGGGTTATAATTACTTAAATGTCGGTGCTTCATTCGCAGCCAGCGGATCACTGATAGTGTCAGTGGTTAAGCCATAGCTTGTCACCGGTTTTCCATTTATGATCGTTCTGCCTAAAAATTAATGTATTGTCTGGGGCTGAAGCAGGGTTTACCAGTTCTCTGAACATGACGACGCACCAGCTGTATCTAAGGCCCGCCAATTTATTGAAGACTTTCATGGAATATCTACAAACTCAGTGCT
>NW_008763135.1:0-557 GCF_000715545.1 Opisthorchis viverrini
CGCACAAATCCAAACGAAGATCATTGTTTAGCAAGAGCTGTATTGGTAGCTTCGTTGAGAATTTTTGGCACTCTGTGAAAGTTACCAGCAGCTGAGGCTTCCTCACGACTGATGAGCTAGCCAGTTTTTCCATTGTAAAACACTCTGTCAGCCACACGTGAGAATCATTTGTGCGTTGTTAAGGTGCGTGACTCTGGCCAGCTTCCATACGCACTTATTATTCTTTGAAGGTTTCATAAACCCCACCCGTTCCTCATGAAATTATGCAAGAATCTCCTTTAAGAAAGGATGAATAAGTGGTTTCTGAAGGGAGTGCCCCAAAATTAAATCGAACTGCGATAAAATAAAATAAGTTGGTAATCAGAAAAGCCATAAATCCTATAAATAAGCATGAGAACAATGGACTAGCTTGTTGATAGATCTAGTTCCAAGAGTCAGGACTTAGCCTCTTTCAATCCTGCACCCAATCAAACAAGGGTAGCTTTTCAATCACGCGGTAAATACTTGAAACCGATTATATAGTCATCGTTTTCGAAAAATTTTGGTGAAAATCGGTA
>NW_008763136.1:0-557 GCF_000715545.1 Opisthorchis viverrini
AAGCAGTAATTTTACCGTGGTCAAAGTGGTAGTTTCCCTGTATTACTGAAGCTTTGCACTGTCTAGTGTGTGCAAAATTTCAGGAGGAGCCTCAGTGAGAGATAAGTCCCACATCGACATCTCGCTACAACAATAATGATGACTAGGTTCGTTGACCCAGCTATTACACTGAATTTGTGGAATTCCAAAATTGTTCTTGTTCTGCTGTAGCCTTTCAGTAGCAACATAAAACAGTTTCAGGGCGTTCTTTCGAAGGCCCGATTTTAACCGATGTTTGCAAAACTGCAACTGTGGCATTTGCTATGCAAGCATGTGGCTACCTGAAATAATATAGCAATATGCTGGCCAGGTTCATAGCCTTTGACCCATCGTTTCACTTTATTGCTTTTATAATGTTTAGTTTTACGTCTTCCAGATCCTCGATGCAAATATGAAAGAGACAATTTTTCATCACTTTGTGACTGGACTCACATTTCTTTTGTCACTTGATGTTGGCAATTCCGAAATGTACGGGTGTAGAAACACAACTGATTTGGTGCGAATAGAGGTCAACCAAA
>NW_008763137.1:0-557 GCF_000715545.1 Opisthorchis viverrini
GCGACTGATTTATACATGTTTTATCGAAAACACACGTCCTTTGCCAATCACCTTCGTTAGGCCAGATACAATTTATGCCATCTGGCTATCCGCTGTCCGTGGCCGTCGATAATCTCTTCCCAGTGTTCTTTCTCCGTTTCCGAACTGTTTCGTTTGCCTATATGAAAAGAAAAACATGCTGTCTGAGTTGTAAGGTAATATCGCTCATTCATACAGATGTAGATGTAAAATTGTGGAGAGTACTATGACCATATCGACTGGATGAGCTTAATGGGGGCAAAATATTGTCGAATGCAGCATCAATGCGAAGCACGCAGAAGGATGCCTAAGTTGGAGACATCTTGGATTTCACCTGGGTTGCTGTCATCTATGTGGATTTTCCATTTTGACGCGACGAGTTGACAGAGACTCGTAAACTGCGCTTACTGGATAAGCCCCAAACATGGTCATGGGCTGTCGAAGCTATTTCACCAAACCTATTAGTAGCATGGTACGTCTAGAAAATGCATTGCGATATCACGTACCAAGTGAAAAACGAGATGCGGTACATTCAGTTG
>NW_008763138.1:0-557 GCF_000715545.1 Opisthorchis viverrini
AAAAGGCCGAATGAAGTTATGGCATGAAAGAATGGGCCAATGAGTGGGTAAGGCTCGAACGAGCTACCGCATGAAAGTAAGCTGATCCCGTATATATACCTGTGCGTGTGGAATTCGGGTGCTGTTTGTGTTATCTGACAAGCGATCTAACAGCCAGCATTCATCCAACACTTGGAGTTCACAGGATTACGTGAAGGTTCCAGTGGTTCCAATCGATCAGTCTGGTTTCTTCAACAGGCGTAATGAGATAAAGCTGGCACAAGACGGTGGGACAAGTCCTTTTGGATTATCTCAGTCATATGTTTGCAAACCGTTAGTTCGAAAAAACGATTCAATTACGGTAACCCGTAGGAAATCATGCAGGGCTTTCTATGAAATACAGTGTTTGAAAAATCTTTGATAGCCACAAAAATGGGTGTTTGTCCAATCACATCCTGATCTCGACAAAAATATCTAAAGAAACTCCCTGAAAATGCTTAAACACGACTGCCAGACAGGAACTTCTGAAAGAGATGCTCCAATACTCGTTGTATTGCGCCTTTTTTGTCTTGCTATTT
>NW_008763139.1:0-557 GCF_000715545.1 Opisthorchis viverrini
TATCCCCCCAGAGTAGTCTGAAGAATCGTAAATCTAAATGAAACTGTGCTATATCGATCCGTTCGATCTGCACCTGAACAGTCGCACTCTGCTCTGTTTTGTGACTGCCTTTCGTGTAAATCCGCTGGGTGAAATTAAGTTTTGGAGAAAAATATCCGTTGCACTATTTGTCCGCAACTGGCATGTACTGAATTCGCTAGCAACAGACACGCAGGCGAGAAGTCGACATTGCGAATAGTATGAAAAAGCTTGGAAATTTTCATCGGACATTTGTGAACTTGCCCTGTACCGGAAAGCATGCCAGAAATGCCCAGCCGTTTCATCCTCAATGGGAATTATGCGCGGTGTGCATCTTCGAAGAGATCAGAAGTCAGAATCACCTCATTCGTTTTTTGAACGCTGAAGCGCTAAATCGCGGGTGCATGATCAGCTATTTGGCTAATCTCCAAATACACGACATATAATGAAAACATTTAATCACTTACGGCGTTCACGTGACGCGGATTGATCCGGATTTGCAAATTAGCAATTGTTGCATCTAATTGTGGTCCATTGCA
>NW_008763140.1:0-557 GCF_000715545.1 Opisthorchis viverrini
CGATGTGTTGCTTTACTTAAGTCTAACTAATTTCAACCAAACAAGCACCTTATTCTCTCATAATTCAGAACCATGTTGTATCCAATCATCACGCACAGTGCGCAAAATTCATGAAATACGTGCTTAGTTCCACAACCACTTTTTCCAGAAAAACCACAAAAGAGCACCGTTTTCGTTTGTCTCCAGCTGTATCAATTTTCCTAGCTGAGCCAAAATCCACTGCCATGTCATCCACACATGTATTCGCCCATTCCAAGCAGCCCAACGGACAGCCTCCCTGCACAATATCTCGGCAGTTGAGTCCTTAACTTCCAAAAATGAAGCGTCAAATCCGGCTCCGGGCGTCACATCTTCTGATAGACTGACGGTCCATGTGATATCGAGGCAAAATTATCAACGCAAATGACGATCTGATGCGTCGCTAGCTGGAGGTAATCCATAAATGCTGAGCATCCAACTGAAAATGATTTTATTATGTTCTCATACTGCATCGGCAACTTCACTTAGTTCCTGGTTTCTGGGTCAGCCAACAAAACAGTTTGTTCAAACATGGGGTA
>NW_008763141.1:0-557 GCF_000715545.1 Opisthorchis viverrini
CAGGACATAAAGTCAACAGTTGGACAATCACGGCTAAGTAGTCATATGCAGATCTTGAAATTCTAACGCCGTGGATACGTTATCTGCAATCCGTTTTGCATCAGTGACCACAACCGCAGCACGATTGGTGCGCACTGTGATCCTATCCCTTGGTCTAAAAGTAACCAAGCTGGCTTGATGTCTAGTAGCAGTAAACATACTCCACTGCGAGGAAACACGCATTCGCACACTGTGTACACAGTAATATACCTCCCTTTCACTGTCATAATCCTGTTACGGTATCATCATTGTGACAACACCACGGTTGAATACCGAAGCAGCCAACACAGCAAAAACACTGTCGAAATTCTGTGACGGAACTCAGGAACAAAAAATATTTGCTTTCGAAGTGAGTCACATGATAAGACCACCCGTGAGACCATGCTGCACCGGACTGAAAAGTGCGAGTAACAACAGGAGACGTGGGTTGAGGCCCTGAAAAATGTAAACTTGGTCATGCTGGGGTCTTCACAACGCACATCCGGATAGGTGAGAAGTAAGTGTGAACGATGAACAGG
>NW_008763142.1:0-557 GCF_000715545.1 Opisthorchis viverrini
TGCTTCTCGGCTTTTCAAAACGGGTTGGTTTCGCTTACATGACAAAATACCCATTGTAAATCCCCAGATAGCCTGATGCTACCAACAAAGTTGGATGACCGACGACGGCATGAACGAAGACGCTGTATTCTGAATCAGCGGAACGAAACAAGAAACTCCAACTTTGATGTGACGTACTTACTTCATTATCCACATATCCACCAGCGCCTGGAATTGGTGTATCTCCAACCCTTCCAGGTAATTTGTGAATCAGTCCACTCGTAGAAAGCCCAACAGCCATTGATCCATGATGATCGATTGCGATCATGCCTATGGTATCGTGCTTTTCGGAGTCAACACCGCCAGTTGGACGTAGAGCAGCCTGCGGAAACGGGCTACTCACTGAAAAATCAAAGCCAAGTTAGGGGACTAATCGGTTAGCCAACATCGAAAGAAGGGACGGTTATGGTAGACCTACGCACCACCAAAAAATCCACGGAGACGATCAGCCCTCGGTTTGTTCGTTGTATGGATGTTTTAACCTAGCACCTGCACTCGACGCAGTCTTGTCGTATCGG
>NW_008763143.1:0-557 GCF_000715545.1 Opisthorchis viverrini
TATCGATATTTAAATGACCTTGAGTTGGCGGACCAACATTAATTTGGGTCATAATCACATTACGTTTGGCCTTGAAAAATCGCTTCGTAGCCTTAAATCGTAGATGGGCCTACTTGGAAAAGCAGATTGCAGGCGGGTCGTGTGGCTTATATATTCTGGTTGGTGTTCACTTATTTGTAAGTTTAATGGGTTGCTGGTGCTCGGGTGTTGGAAGACCAGTTTGGCATGACAGTTCTGAAAACAAGGTAATTTCAGGTACTTCATCAAATTCTGCGTTATCCAATCCAGGTAAAATTTGAAAAAAAATTGTTCCCTACGATTCTGACCTCAGGAACAATGAAAACTAAATTTTTCATGGGAAAACGCTCCGATTATTTTGAAAATTCGGTGGAGATGCATTGAAATACAATGTTACAAAACGTGAGAATATTCTGACTTCCACAGTATGATTCCGTTGTGAAGAGATATCAGAATTATGTATGGTTACGCTCCTTACAAATTATAATCGTTACTTGCCTCACTGGTAACAATAGCAGCTAGCAAATCGTGATATACGT
>NW_008763144.1:0-557 GCF_000715545.1 Opisthorchis viverrini
CTCCACTTTTTATCCTGTGGCAAGCAGTCGAAACACTTTGAATCGCGGGGCGGAAGCCCAAATACGTCCGGAACAAATCATGACCCATACATTCAGCAAAACTTATTTTCAATCGCCTAGCATGTGGATGCATCGACAAGCACTCAAATCTTTCGGCTATGCGGATTTTGGCGAGCGAGTATTCGGAGTACAACTCACACCCATTGTCGACACCCCTAATGAGAGACAACCAAGAGATGTTTATTCAACAAGCGCTTTGTGACATCTAACCAGTTACTGCCGGTTTTTATTTTGAAAGGTGCGTTGCTCATCACTTCCGATACTTTTAACGTTTGCCTAGCGTAGATGGCCATCTCGCATTCCACGAGAACGTCACATCTCTCCCCGAAAACAGAATCAAGCCTACCACACTGGTATGTGCGGGGAGCACAGCTGTCTGCCCCGAAACCCACTATTTGGTGGCTTATATATTTCAATCTTCTGTTTCTGAAATCTGACCGGCTCATTCAATTGGAAAAAACGCATAAAGCTTGATTCACTCGTCAATGTTTGAGGAT
>NW_008763145.1:0-557 GCF_000715545.1 Opisthorchis viverrini
GATTTCAGAACTGCCTAACTTGAGATTGGATTCCGTGAACCCCGAATAACATGCACAAATCACAAACAGGTAAGTCTTGAAATGCGGAGTGTTTTTTGTACCCCCAGAAGCACCGAATATTTACAGCGCTTTCTCATTTCAGGAAATCAAGTCACAAATGTGACTACCGCGTTAGGGCTCAACGGTACCAGAAATTGAGGCCAACTTATTTCACGCGTAATAACGTGTCCGTGTTTGAACACCTCCGGTGAACTTCTTCCGCGGCCTTGCATAAAATGCAGACAAGCTTGACGGCAACTGAAGAAGAACCTCGTTAGATTAAGTGATCCAATACCGCTTTCCCTAGATTCCGTGATTCCGACAAAGAAACTGCATTGAGGTAAACCGGAAGTGGGCGAATGAACTACATTTCTCTCGAATGACCCATCTGAAATCGACAAACTTCCGTTACAATCGTAAATTTGGTTTACGTGGCCAATCCGCTTTAGAACAAATCGCTTTTTAGTGGACTAAAATGGTGTAGACGAGTGCGGTACATTGTTCGTAATGGGAAATCA
>NW_008763146.1:0-557 GCF_000715545.1 Opisthorchis viverrini
AGAGCACACGTCGATAGTTTACCAATCAGATGGTGCACATAAAAAACGCTCACACATTTTCTGACATTGCCAGTTGTTAAACAAAGGTATTGCAATGAAGAAAATGAACAACGCATATGATAAACTGGCTGCTAATCTAAGCTATAAATGGTCTCATCGAGACACCTCATTTTAATAGCTAGCTAAGTCAGTTGCTTCTTCCAAAGTTATCTGCCTTCGAAAAAATATTTATTCAGGATATCAATTGGCAATCCGACAATCTGAGAAATTATTGTGCAAAAATAAACGGCTGGCATTTAAAATACTTTAGACATTATTTTATAGTGTTTTGTGAAATGTACCACGTCTTAGGACTGCTTAGGAAAGGCATTCATGCCGAAACTGCACAAGACAAACAAACTAAAATTTATTATGGTAGAATTAGTGGCAGTAGATTCCTCGAGATATTTCATCCAACACCGTTTGCCAAGTTGCATTCACGGGTTAAGGTACTGATTCATTTTTCAAGCGGTCATAAGTAAAGCAACCACCGTATTTCAAAACAAAACTATGCGAAA
>NW_008763147.1:0-557 GCF_000715545.1 Opisthorchis viverrini
CAGCGAGCCATAAAAAGTGCTGATTCGAACCCATACTCACGGTGTGTTTAGGAGGCAACTTTAGCTTAATAGGAAGAGGAATATAGTCTTATTCGCGCTATGTGAAAACAGTAGGTAGCCAATATATTTTAGTAAGAAGAGCTTCACAATACGTTATTAGCAGCAGCCAAAAAAATAACCAAACAGGTAACCAAACAGGTCCTATCCTGATACTAATGCTTAGTTGTTCGCAGAGCCTGGATACATGCTTGTTGTCCATGTGAAATCGCGTTTTTGGTAACTTCAGCTGAAGAAGGCGGGTAATAAATGCAAACGGGAGGATTGACGATGAATTCTATTATCGGTTTTACACGGAAGTGAGCTATCGGTCTTCTATGAAATCCCCATCCTCCGGTAATTCGACGCAAAAGCCTAGAGATCCTGTATGTTTTCTTGAAAATAATTTATCAGATAATTCTTTCCCTGCAGGTCCAAAACCGAACAAAAGCTATACCGTTACTGCCCTTTAATTCATAACAAGTTCATGGGCACAAGATGGCCTTTCAAGCTCCGAAATT
>NW_008763148.1:0-557 GCF_000715545.1 Opisthorchis viverrini
ACGCGGTGTTTGTTGATCTGTTCGCTGAATTCGGCAGTCAACTTGTAAACTTTTCGTGCGCAAACCAGTGTGAAGTGATGTCTCCGCGTTTGGTGACGAAACGCCTGCAAGTTAACTACCAGGCCTGGTGAACAGATAAAAATCCACCTGACCAACTTTACCGGAGGGCGCAGATTCCTCATCCGTCTTAAAGGTCATGGAAACTGAAGGAAAACTGTCCGACTACCCACTGGTCCCCCTAACCCATATCCAGTTGGAACGGATGAAAGATGAATGCTGCGACATATTTGTACTTATTTCAAAATCCTCAATCGCAGATGTAAACAGGCAGACAGCCGCAAGAAACAATCCGAAGATGGTTGGATGAGCGTTTGTTGGTCCATTCCTAGGTATCAGCTGCTCAACATCATGATGGTCGTGGTAACTGTTCTGAGTGAATTTGAGCACACAGACGGGGATGGAGCGATCTGATCAGCAAAACTTCACTGATCGATAAAAATTTGGAGCTCTTGTTGTGGAATCAACTTCCGAAACGTGTGCTGGTAATTTGTATTAAA
>NW_008763149.1:0-557 GCF_000715545.1 Opisthorchis viverrini
TCAGGCCGTTTCAGGATAAGCGTTCTAGATATGCAACAGTTAAACATCAGTTTCAGCGGTGGTGTCACATTACTTCTTCCGTGGTTTCATTTATGGAACATAAAATGACATGTTCAATTATTCTCCAGAGGCGTCAAAAATTGCGCACTTTTGATTTGCTCACAGCAGTAGGACGTTATATGCTATCCACGATTGCGACTGTGTATTTCGGACTAGATAATTGGCTTTCTAACCAAGAAAATTGAGTAGCTAAGTTGGAATTGAACAATCTTGTGAAAGAAAGCAGGCGGTGCCTCGCGCTTTTAAAGATTCAGAGGTAAACATTGTTTCCCATAACCCTACACAGCTTCACCGCACTGCGCGATCTTTTCGATTCGGTTGTATTTTGTTCTCTGCTTGTATTCATATTTTGGGCAGTGGACCACCGACGATAAGATTTCAACTAGGTTGGTGTATTGAGCCATTGAAAATTAGGCGTATTGTTTTCGGGATCATTCTCAACTAATGACGCACTCAAAATTTCCATTCTCTTTGACAGAGATAAGAATGATCGGAGA
>NW_008763150.1:0-557 GCF_000715545.1 Opisthorchis viverrini
AACGAATCATTGAAAAATTAACTGTGCCACATTTGATGATCACATTCATTCACTTAAGTTGCAACTGATTTGATGCACCATGTCCAAACTGTGACGGCTGTGATCCTAGTGTTCGCGGGAGATTTTAATTCCCGTTGTTTGATCAGAAGGGTCTGATGGTAACTTGATTCTTTGAATGCCGTCAGATTACGAGGGTCTTTTGCATCGATGTTCTACCAGACCTAGCTTTACCCTAGCTCATTTGAAATGCACGGTGTACATGGTATTGTTAGCAATTCGCATTGTTTATAAGCCAAAATATAACCACTCACTTGGCTCACCGTTGTTAACTATGGTTTGGTTTGTTTTCCAGACTAACACTCAGAGACGTTTGCCAGAAAAGCGTGGAGATGTGAGGCAGTTGCGTTGAGTGACCGACTACTGTGTCCTTTTGAAGAGTACCTATTATTTGACTGAATTCATTTGGTGGTTAGACACAAATGCTTCTGCGAAAAATTTCAAACGTAGTTTGCAAAAGCATTATGTTTGGCTCTTCAGCTCGGTAAAAAAGCGTAAAA
>NW_008763151.1:0-557 GCF_000715545.1 Opisthorchis viverrini
AATGACCGTGCCGGAATTTAAAACCCGGACATCTGACACGCGATGAAAGCGTGTAACCACTACCCAACGAACACACGTTTCCACGCATTGGAATTTCCACGCCTGAACAGGCGAACGGGTTTACGCCTGAGCGATGTGATTGGTGTGCCCGAATCATTAAACGAAAACACAGTAACTATCCTGGTTGTGACGATCGATTGACCCGCCAGGCAGGATTTCCCAGTCGGAGAGCGTGACACACGCTAGAAACTCACTTTTTGCTTGAAGTTGTGAGATAGGTATTTCGTTTAATAATTAAAATATGAATTCCGGAAACCAATCAATCTTTCGGACGCTCTGGTCTTTAGAATTAGGCAAATTTCTTGGGTCACAGTAAGGAGTTTTTTATTTGATGTTTTGTTCACCTGAGGCAATCCAATTGGATTTTCATGAATTCCATCCAAACTGGGAGTCTTTGATTAGTATTGCCTGTTCTGCTCAACTCAGAACCATCACAGTTGCCGATTTCTTTGTAGATAATGTTAGCAGTTTTGTTCTACGTTTTTAGGAATGTGATT
>NW_008763152.1:0-557 GCF_000715545.1 Opisthorchis viverrini
AGGTTACACATTCGTTTGTTCACGCTTCAGCTGATTTTGGACGAAGGGTTAATAAGAAAGCCCCCTCCCCCAAACCGTGCTGGCTCGTTTCAATTGCCCGTGAGCGAATTTATCCGAGATTACCTTCATTAATTCTAGTTTTGCGTCAAATATATCATTTGGGGCCGAATCAAGTCACTTGCAGTCCACTTACCGCTAAAGCATTCCGTTTTGCTCCTTATTAAGTGATACGTCTTCGGCCAACGGCAAAGTGAAATTTTGAAGTAGGAGTGTGCAGGCGCAGTCGAGCTGTATAAGATGGCTTGAGTAAAACAACTATGAACTATCTGAATGGGCCATACGTTCCAGACGGAGGAACAGCCTCTCCAACCGACAGGGAGAGAAATAACGACCGTTGTGACTCTGTGAGTGATGGCAGAACAGATCACGATCATCGCCATCACTTTCAGTTCACAGCGACCACTCCCTGCGATAAAGCCGAATGAAACCCGACTAACAGCGCCACGGAGGACCCAATCAGTAATGACCAACTGCGGCAGCGCTTACCAAATGCTTGT
>NW_008763153.1:0-557 GCF_000715545.1 Opisthorchis viverrini
TACCTAGAAGTTACATAATTAGGCAGCTAAACAGCGGAGTATGTGAAAGTAAAAACACATATATAATAATGGTGAAATACACGCATTTGAAAACTAATTTGGTTTTTCGGGAGACTCACCTGAAACCCAGCTGAATCTGCCGTTTGTGAAAGGCAAAACCTTATGAGTAGTGCATTAGAAAAATATAAATGTATCGCGATATCTAGAATATCGTAGGACTGAAACATGAGGCGGCCTGGTGCAGCACATTCAGTTGCCTGGAAACATCACAAATGGTAGATCCAGCTGGGTCCCAGGTGAGTCCTTCGTCAAAATCAAATTCGTTTGCAAATGGGCGTATATTCGCCAATTTCGTGCAATTTTGTTACAAGTAGACCATAAGGTTGATGGAAATCCGGAGTGCGTCTATCTGATGAGCCCCAATAAGGGCGAAACCGGTCGTGGGCTGTCGAGGAGTTTTCAGCAACCTGATGAGTTTCGCAGACAACTAGTAAAAATAATGCAATGCTGTCTGGTTTAGCCGGCTTGCCCAAACTCTGGATAACTAGTGAGACTGT
>NW_008763154.1:0-556 GCF_000715545.1 Opisthorchis viverrini
CGGGGTGCCACAATGTGACCGTTACCGTGCTGTGTAGCAACATGCACAAGTCTACTAGATATCAGTAGATATCAGCAGTAACTAGATATCATAGCGCATATTTCTTAGTTAATGGAAGGAGGTTTTGCAACGTATTTTCGTTCAGATACGGTCATGTTTATTCATTCACTGAACAAGCTGGCCTCAGACACTGGGAGGCCGACGGTAGGACAGTTAAAATGATCCGAAACTTTCGGAGGCTGGAAAATGGACTGTCTTCGTAAACTCCATTCTGACCTTGAGAATTGGTCAATGATTTATACCAACACCGTTTTTTAGCTGAATCTATCGTTACAAATTCATGCGATTCAATGAGAAATGATAGAGACGCAAATAAGAACAAAAGGTCCGATCTTTCTCACTCAATCGTAATGGGACACAAAGTTGATTAATCAACCTCTTCGCAACGGAACAACACACTTATCGTTAGGCTTACGTGCCGCATTGTGGAACAATTAGAAACAGTCCATGTGGAGTGCATAGGACGAGGTTTGCAGCTCGTGAAATGTTGCTCTCG
>NW_008763155.1:0-556 GCF_000715545.1 Opisthorchis viverrini
TGGCCGGTTTGCAAGCACACAATCCACTGATCCTTGTTTGAACACAAAATACGAAACCCGGGATTCCGGTTAATCAGCCATAATAAAAACTGGAATTTTGGGAACATAGTGGTTTATGCTGCCAAGAAGCCAAGTACTAGGTTCGCTCTGCAAACTGTATGAAATGTGAAACGATAGGTGATAGCACGATAAATCCTTTTTCAATATAATCTTATCATATAGTTTAACCGCAATATGAAGGGTTTTTCCAAATGACAAGATATTTTGGCCCTCCGCCGCATAGTTGATTGCGTGCTTGAAGTTGAACAACTAGGTCTGAAGTTTCTCAAACAACATCAATTTATTAGATCGCGTAGCTTATACAAAAGTTAATTTCTGCTGAAACTTTGGAGCGCTACTTCCAAAAGTGTGCAATTTAGATGAGAATGACCAACCTGCTTGTGAGGATAATTCATAATGTACGGCTGCTTTTGTTCGTAACCTCTACAGAAAATTGTGATATTTTCATTCAGCCAATTTTCATTCGCATATGTGTGCTTTCCCTTGTAAGAATGGT
>NW_008763156.1:0-556 GCF_000715545.1 Opisthorchis viverrini
CCACTGTATGATGTTCTTTCTATATCTTTGATCCGCAAATACCTAGGTTACCGTAAAGGAGCACGAACAGACAAGGACCAGAGTAAACAATATCTCAGAAGACGCGCAGTTAAAAGTTGTTGTTTGTAGCCACGATCGAGGGATGGTAGATTGCAGCTGACCTAAATAATCGTTTTTAAAAATGATGGATTCAGTGAAAGCCGCTGTTCAAAGCTGTAAAACATCCGATTTTTTTTCACGTGTTTCGAATGTTTCAAACTGTATTTGAAAATAAAACTGTGATATCACGCACGTCATTCTTGTTGAGACAACAGGCTTTCTTTAGGAGAAGAACAAAATCGAATGATGAACTCGAAAGAGTATTCAGGAGGCGATGAGATGACTAGGGACCAAATCTTTTCATATTCCGGTTAATAGCGACCCAAAACCGCAGGAAAGTGGATAGAAGTCAGGCAAAGCTTATGGTATGCATAGCAAAAAAACTTAGTTCGAATGTAATTGGTTGACTGAGAGTCTCATCCAAATAGGCCACAAATAAACAGCTTTTAATATGAGG
>NW_008763157.1:0-556 GCF_000715545.1 Opisthorchis viverrini
ACCGTACTGAGACCTAGGTTCCAGAAGGATGTGTGAACATCATCCTAGGGAAAGTAATACATTCACTCATTGCTCTTCTGGCGTCGTATTTTGTCGATGAAGTCTCCATTGTTGCTTCTTGATTGTCGAACTTGGAGATCTCAGGCTGAGTTGTCTGAACCTGATTTTCATGGACTGATATCCTTTAACCAAAGTCACCAGCGGCGCAGGATATATTTCATCTCCAGTGATCCTTCAATGCAGGACGCCTCCACAAATCGGACATGAGGCCAGTTCCGCGGACTCTCTCCTCCCTGAAGGATCGTCCCTGATTTGAAACGCTTTTTTATTTTGAGGAGGACTAACCTCTGTTCGGGACGTCTCTTCCGGGTGCTGTACGTCATAAAGTTCCGCATACGCATGGGGAGCGTCAGAACTACTTATATGTGTCCTTTTGTCACCATGTACGAGGTAACAAGTAACAGTGGTTCAAAGATCTGTCTTCTTTTTAACAAACGGCTCTTCCTTCTTCAGTTTCATCTTCCACTCCAGTCCCACCCGTGATTTGAGTTAGCTC
>NW_008763158.1:0-556 GCF_000715545.1 Opisthorchis viverrini
TTTTGGGTAAGATTTGAACTTCATTGCACTTAATGAAAACGCGGAACTAGGAAGCTTTCAGCCCGTATGAAATCAGACCAAACCCTTTTCATCTCGGGATACAGATGCGAGGTCCAGAATATGTGCTGGAAATATGACTTCAGATTGCCCATCTCCGTCTCTCCAAACCTAAGGGCGCCGCCTGTTATACGGCCTTAACTATTCACGATGGCCAGGTGACAGCCAATGACGGTTCTTCATCACCATAACAGTATGTGTTAGCACCATGCCATGCGTGCTCCTTAAAATTAAATAATACTATGGACGAAGCATTTTTTTATTTACTTATTTCACCGCGATAACCTTAGTGAGCAGAGTCTCCTTTCGGTATTCTGTAAGCCAAATTCACCCGACGTCCAGTCTGGAATGAAAAGTGCATTTCTGAATTAGTCCCCTTTATGTCCTCACCAAGGCTGTCATAGAAGCAAACTATCAACTCGCTCAAATAACCTCATCATCGATGATGCAGGAACCGTGGGTACACTGATGTTGTGATATCGGGGTTCAGTGATCATAC
>NW_008763159.1:0-556 GCF_000715545.1 Opisthorchis viverrini
CAAGACTGATTATTTTATTCAATGGTAGCACTTGACTGGTACCTGTCAACCCTGGATGCCAAGTAACGGAGATCTTTAAATGTTCGGCTCCCGCTGAACCTTTGTCAGAGGAAGCATTTTAATTCAAAATTTCCCTTCAGCTTACCTTCTGAGAGGTGGTGCTTTCAGCAAGGCTGTCGTTTCTCACTTCGGTTTTCTCCTTGTCCCCTGTCTAGTAATAGATTTCGTGGATATTACGTCAAAGAAGTACTCACTCCGGCTGAAGTTCTGTCTGGAATTACGTCATGTTGTATTTGGTAGTCTGCCAGCGTAGGCTGATGGAGGCCAAAATCCTGTGGGTTCTGAAGGAAAGACCATTGGGGAACATTAACGTGTGATCTCATTGGCTGGCGTTAAGGCTACCCACACAGTGTGTGCACCAATGCAACTTCAGAGGTTAAGCTGCAGTTTTAATGGTCCCCTTCTAATGTACTCCCGTAGAGATGAGGGGTGAAAACTTCGAAAATGAAGAGGAATTCTCTGATTTCGCTTTGTTTTGTTCGAATGAAAGAAGCAC
>NW_008763160.1:0-556 GCF_000715545.1 Opisthorchis viverrini
CTTGCTGCGTTGAAACGGTCCTAGTAAACATCTATAATTCACGAGGGGAACCACCGAAATCATGCTGAAAAATTTTGTAGATATTAGTGCCATAATTGTGCTGCAACCATCGAGGTTTTATGGATATCACTCAATGTTAAGCTTTATCCCAGCCCTGTTACTCGAATCAATTTGGAAAGTTCGTACAGCAGGATTGATATTTTTGTAAACAGTGACATTGAGGTTTATTGTGAACAAAATCACATTGTGGCGCCATGCAGAATAGGATATCCCGCTACTATCCTCTCTTTGTGGTTCTGACCAACGATCGAACCAAAAAATTAAGTGATTATAGCTGACTTTTGTATGCACAGATTAGTGCGAGCTTGAAATTCTATCGCATAGCCCTGGAAATGATGCTGCAGACGTATTCCTTTCAAAATTCACGGTATACGCTTGTATAATCATCCATCATCTGACCGCAAATTGAAAACAAAGTTTGCAGCACACAAGTAACACGCACATCCTATTTATTTCATGTTAAGTAGTAATCGGTCAATGTAACTGAAGTATCTTC
>NW_008763161.1:0-556 GCF_000715545.1 Opisthorchis viverrini
CATTTGGAACGCGTCTTCTTGAACTCTCCGGCATATTCATTGACTACTGCTCAAATTTAAAGCAATGCTACAAATTAATTCCACAAATCCTGTATGAAATTTCACTTTCCAATTAACACAAAGCAGAATTAGGAGAAAACGTATTACTCGCCTGTCTCATCAGCAGTATCCACCATTACATCCAGCTGGAGGGTGGTAAGCGTCTTATTGGTACTTTTGGTGGGAATAAATGCATTCTGTCAATTTGGAGAACCTACAGCGTGTAAACGTCAAATCATCCAAAGCCTTTCAATTGATCGGGAAAATTGAAACATGTAGAATTCCATAAAAGTCTGCATAAAGAATTTGACCACCCTGAATTCCATAAAAGTTTGCATACAGAATGTGACCACCCTGATTACAGTTTGATGCGCTGCGTCTAAAGAGATGTTTGGAAAACAAAAGCTTGTTTGGTAGAATATTAGTAGTATATATGTGTAGACTATAAGCTAGACTTAACTAGAGTCACCTGAAAGACTGACTGGTGGACTTAAGACATCGAAAGTAGTCTAAGATA
>NW_008763162.1:0-556 GCF_000715545.1 Opisthorchis viverrini
TTCCCCTAATTTGCTCCAGAGGCCAGAGCACTTGAATCTGAAACATTTCAAAGGCTACCTGTGCGAAAATCATAGCCTGATGCCAGGATAAAACAGTCGTTATATCTTGAAGGTAACTCTACCGTTTCAAGAGGTCAGGCCAACGGAGTGTGGATGAATGCGATTGAAATTTAGCTTACGAATCGTCCTCCGACTTAATTATGAGACGCGAATGCTTTGGTACAATTTGACTAGTTTCGTCGAACATAAGACAGGTAGAAAGCTACTTGCAATCGAGCCATAAGAACTACAAATCCTTTAATAAATTCAAATTTATTCGCCAGATTGGAGAACTTTCATCAGTCATTTGCCTTGCCACCTGCTGTGGCACTGTCCCAATGAAGACACCTGGTTTCTATGACTTCTGGTGTGGTGGCCATCAGAAAAAATTTGCTGTTCTGGTCATTGATGCACTGCACAAGGCTTCGTCATATGAGCTTCAATTTGCCCCGAACATTTCAGTTGCTTTCATATACGAGATTTGATTTTTCGCTTTGGGGTAAAATTTAACCCATCA
>NW_008763163.1:0-556 GCF_000715545.1 Opisthorchis viverrini
ACACGCAATAGAATGAACAGAAATATTCGTGACTTTGAGTTCTAAAAGTCAACATAGAGGCCAATCACATTAGACTGTATTAAAATTGAGCAAAAGTACCTAGAATTTTCGGAAAAACGAAAAGCCAGCCATACCCGCCCTATACCACATAAAGCCAGAAAAACAGTTGACCGAGCCAATTAACATCTACGTGATCTGTTCTTTCCACATTCTTGCGTGAAAGAAATATTCGCAAACCGGCCGTTTGAAGGGGACGCCTTGGCTCCTTGCAACCTTCTGAAAAAATAAGCATCCTTCTACAATTTAATCCGTTCATCGCTGATTAGTCGCTCGCTCGCGGCGTCCTACCCAACGTGTTTCCTTTACGCCGGAAAGTCCAAAACACCCCTCTGTACTCTGTTGAGGCTCAGAGTCAGCAATCGATGACGTTGCTTACAAATTATTCAACATTTCATTATCCTTTTCCCACATCCACAAAATCATAATTTCACCTCTGACAACGGACAACTTCCCATTACTCACCAAACCCCGCAGTAAGCTAACGTTCTCCCCCCCC
>NW_008763164.1:0-556 GCF_000715545.1 Opisthorchis viverrini
AATGAATTTATGACGTACAGGAAAAAACAAACTATAAGAGTGGATCTAACGCACTTAGTGATCGAAAGGAGCCATCCCGTGTTGTTTTCTGCTCCGGGCTATCGTGTCGGAAGTACCGGCACGCAGCGTCGCACCAACAAAATTCGCTTTTCCTGAGAACTACTGTCCATCTCATATATCGCTGCGGTTTAGGTCTTGTATAAAAGTACTTATGTCGGGTGCATTTCTTCAGAGCATCGGTTCACTTAAAGAAAATCGGTTAATTACAGGGAACATGAAGAAGACCTAACTGTGGTCAATCAACCGTCTGGTCATCATTTATTTGGAATATCTGTATTACTCACACATTCATAGTAGCTCATTTAAAAACGAGTGTAGCAACAGCACTTTCCTTATGAGCTCAATTGCAGATCTGAGCCGAAGCCCATGAGCAACCAACTAAACGGGGTGAGTGAGAAAACTGTGAAAGCAAAGTACATACGGGACAACATAGGGCTTTTTTATGTACTTGATGAGTCTGATGAGTCAGCTCGTATATGTATGAAAATTAAACATA
>NW_008763165.1:0-556 GCF_000715545.1 Opisthorchis viverrini
AACGACGCTGAGAACTTGTCAGTGCTTCTGTCCTAACCGGATCTGAGTAGACAGTAGAATACGGAACTCATTTTGCTCACTGGATGGAACCCAAGCACCATAAGTCAGCTGAAGCTTCAGCAACCTTCACAAACCGAGTTAAAAAGAGTGCAACTTTTCACAGATCAGCTGTAGAGTTTAAAAGAAATTATTGTATTCTGTGGGGGACCTAGCTAGTGAAGGAATCTCTAGAGTGTAAAAGGCCAGTATTTCGACTCGATTTTATCTTCTTTATTCTATCTGTTTCTATTCAACCTAAAAAACATAAAAAGTTTCAGAACGTCCCCCAGGAAAACTTTTCAGTGATCAGTTTCGTGATCAATTTCGATTAGACCGGTATGGCGCCAAAATTTGCGTGGCGAGCTCCATTAAGATCAATCCACTGATCCAATTAACAAACGCTTCCTAAGTTGCACTTGGCACTGCGACGTTTTTATATTCAAACAATCCAACACCGCGACTGCAGTTTTCTCAGAAGACTAACACACTGGTGTGTCATGATTTTAAAACGAGGAAT
>NW_008763166.1:0-556 GCF_000715545.1 Opisthorchis viverrini
AGAGAACAATAGTTTGGCACAAATTTGTGAGTGGTACCAGAAGAGGCTAGAAAAACAGAATTTCTTCCAAATTACAGCAGCAACACTCACGCACAACTACGTTCCGCCAATCGCCCGCCTCGGTTGGCGATGAGGGGTTTGTCTGAACAACCCACCGACTATCGTAATTAACTCGTACAGGCCACTGAAGTTAATGGTCGGGCCAAATGGCCCTTAATTATGAGAAAAAACAAGGCTGTTGCGTCATCATAGATTTCGCAAGAATGTTATACTTTTCCACAAGTTATATATCTATGTATGGAATAAACAAATTACTAAACATCACTGCAAAATCACGGTCGTCGAAACCCGGCTGAACAGTGTTCACAATTGTTCCCGTGACAACTTGCTTTCAAGTATTTGGAGTGAATTTATTTGGACCGGAGTATTTTATTATTTATTTAATTGACCGTTTCATGTACTCTCACTCAATTAAACTAACTGACATCTTGCAAAACGCGCCTGGTATTTGTTCCGTAAAACGATGCGACATTTGTCGGACTTCGGTTTCGCAAAA
>NW_008763167.1:0-556 GCF_000715545.1 Opisthorchis viverrini
AACGGTACCGGCAGAAAAGCTACGATTGAAAAAAAAACAACCACTTATGCTAGTACATGTCAATAACATGGGATAGGTGTTACAGTGGTGACTGCACACGATTGTTGTATAATTGAGTGCAGTTAAAATCCGTCTGATGTGTCTATTGGAGCGTACTGACATCCCGATTGCCTCCTGTCCATCATTAGTTCCGGTCCATAGTAATTTCCATAGATTTTTGTCAATGGTATCCACCAGCCCTTGCTGTTTCCCGAATGATGAAACTGATATTCTTAGCACTTGGTTCTTCTGCTATCTTGAGTTGGAATGTCATGCATACCGTGGTACTGTGCTGAAGCAGCGATCTAAATTTACCGCGGTTTATTTTCCGATTTCAGAAGTTCTCATAAGGTAGTTTCTACCTTACTGTGTTGTTGGTTTTTTAACAGGTGAAAAAAATATCTATACTTGTCAAACTGTGCAATTCACACAAATTTTTCATTGTTTGCAGTGATTTGAACGCGACTTACAGTAATGCCTGCTGCTCCTCACTGACCTTATTGTATGTGAATGTCAG
>NW_008763168.1:0-556 GCF_000715545.1 Opisthorchis viverrini
TACTTGGTGATCTCGTTTCAGAAGGGCTTGGTCGATAATCGCTAGTTTTTAATTGGGCAACGTTCCGCTTTTGACCCAAAAGCTTCATCAGGTCAAGTGAACAGGTCACCAAACTGGCCAGGTTTTAAGGCAGACAGAGAATCACTCAGTAAGACTTCTTTATACTGGCGCAGTAGATCAGTGTTGAGCGTCCTTTAACGGTTCTTGTCGGTTAGTGTGGTCGTCAAAATCTTGCGTCGATGGGTTGGGGAAGTTTCAACTTGGTTCCAAACTGGTTTAATTCCTAAATCTCCCACTTCAAGGTGCTTCAAACGAGGAACGATGATTCACCGTGAATGCCACTGGTAGATTTCGCTGGTCTTTGCATGTCTGTGAGTGTTATGAATACTGATAACCACACACCAAAACGTGTCAATTTGACTGTTCCAAAGCCGTTCTCCACGTACTTGCCTGTTAGACGCTTTCTATTCTATTAACACTGGGATGTTTGGCGATTTCTACCACCTCGTCCGTCAGTCCCAGTTATATGGACCGTAGTCCTCACCTCAAAACCTCG
>NW_008763169.1:0-556 GCF_000715545.1 Opisthorchis viverrini
AAGCAATATTCATAAGTACTTTCTTATCCTGGTGTCAGTCTTTTAAGTCAGCTTAGATTCCTTGTCCACCCTATGTGGTTAAGGTAGCTCGCAGCTCGTCAGTCAAGTAGACGTAATAGACCACAATCCGCATGTAAGTCGTGCGCGTAAGCTAGGTTCTGAAGGCTGTAACGTGCAAGTGAAAACAGCTTTGTTGTGCGGGCTCCTCCTTGAGTTGGGGTGTGACTCAATGTTTGGCAGTATAAGTAGCAGCTCACCGTATACAGCTAACGAATCTCGAGGGCGGCTAAGAAAAGCCTGTTATTTTGCCTTCCGTGATAGGCGACTCTGCTGCCGGTAAACAGGGGTGATAGCAAGCAGCGTAGTACCACACAATATCTACGGGCATTGGTCATTGTTATCTGTAAGCCTGAAATTCTACCAGAATAACTACTTAGAATTACATTTCTCGGGGCTCGAAAACACGGCGCTCGGAATCCGTCTACCCGAGCTTAAAATGCAGGGATAATTCGGAGAGGGGAGTTATTCTGTCGCATATATTCGACCAACGAATATA
>NW_008763170.1:0-556 GCF_000715545.1 Opisthorchis viverrini
GAGGGTTGAGATACTGTCAGATTGCCCAAGCCGAGATGCAAAACCACGTACATTCCGATCAATAAATTCGTCCTCTTAACCACTTGATTCACCCTGCCCCCGGTCCAAATTCGGGCTCATGTTTAAAATATGGTCGCTGGATCCGTGCCTAAATACTTCTGTTCCTAAAGTCACTTATTTGATGAAAAATCTTAAGACCTTACTAGCAAACCATTTTTTTGCTTTCCGTGACAGAAATCCTATTTGCTGGCAGCTTATCTTTTTCTTGCTTACGCTCTAAAGGAATTTATGATCCTCTTTGTAAGTTACTGCTCCAGTTTCCCGCCAGATGTTCAAAAGGTTCTATTTGGGCTTTAGCAAGCAATTTTGTGTACTTAACCGAGACAGAGAGTGAGATGAAGAGTAATTTATCATTATGCTTATGATGCACTGCTGTCTGGGAATTAGTTCAACGAACATCCACGCACATGGTTGAACAAGCGGCGTAGCGATAACAACAAGCAGGCTTTCGGATTATACTGTGCGTGACTCCACTCCACTGTCAGAATAAGGTGTC
>NW_008763171.1:0-556 GCF_000715545.1 Opisthorchis viverrini
GAGGGGGAAACGAGTGGCTCTACGGAGACTCGTCCGATTTACCAATGGGGTACCGACAATTATCCCGGTGAATTCAAGCAGACAGCGCTGAGCCCTGCAGAATCCCACTTATATTAGATAGTGAGCCAGTGTGCCCCTCACTCTAATACTAATGACCCGACCTTCGCTCCGTTAAACATTAGGTTTACTTGGTTCATTAGATGATTTCAGGATCTTTTTAGGCTGGTCTTGGCGAGTCCCGCCGGTTGCATCAGGTTTAGGGTCGGATTATTTACGAATCACGTTTTCATTATGCTTATGGACTAACAGTACCCAATATTCATACAATTTACAGCAGATCAGTGAATGCCCCTGATTTGGCTGACCAGATCAACTAACGCCACGAACAATAGTTTGGGCAAATGAACAGAAATAAACCAATACAATTCGTTTGGATAGTTTTCTTTAGCCTTAGGAAGGGCAGTTCACTAGCTTGTGCTGAGTCGGATCTTCCAGCTAGCCATTTTACTGTTATAGATTGATGCCCGTCCCGCCTGAGTTGATAGCGGTGCCTCCA
>NW_008763172.1:0-556 GCF_000715545.1 Opisthorchis viverrini
TCACAGCACTGACCATGACAAACCACTTAACTTTCTTAGGGAAATAATGTTGGTCTGTTGACTGTCACACCCTATTATCACCCCAAGTCTACAAATTCGAATACTATCGATTGGTCACATGACTCTTCTCCCGAATTCATCTGTAGTGTTTTAATAAAAACCTGCTGCACAAACATAACTGTCTTGATGAAAAACTAGTAAACTGAATCAATTAAGCGTACGTAAACCGATTTTTATGGCCTCCAACACCAAAATATGCAGATTTTTCTGTGATTTTTAACCAGAATTCTACACTTTTATTCAACCTTGTCTGTTAGACTAAGCGGATTAAACCTGAAGCACCGTGTGATGTCTGCGATTAACATAAATGCGCTTCTCAATGGTCGTCTGGCAGTACTTAACATAAATGCTCAATGGTCGTCTGACAGTACTTGTATTGAAAGTAAAAGGGGGAATCACTATCACTTTTCTTTTATTAGATTAGTTACCTTTACTGGCAGTTCGGGCTTGAACCAATGAACCAGATATTGTGTCACGCTACCTGACTGGGAAGTCC
>NW_008763173.1:0-556 GCF_000715545.1 Opisthorchis viverrini
CGTGCGCTGATGACGGTATCAATCTTTTCGTGAAAACCACTCAAGCTGTCAACTGGGTAGGCTCTTCTCGGGTTTCATCAACTAGGCTCAGTTATCGACTTTCCGTCAACCTCATGTTCTAATCCAACTTAAACTATCCTGACGACGGGCAGCAGCTCGCATTGCTTCTGAGCGTCGATCTGACGGACAGAAAATACTTTGAATCTGTGAAATTCACCAATATTGACTGTTCGATAAACAGTGTGTTTTCATCTTTTGTTCATGTAAAGTGCTTCCTGGTCTATTGGCGAATGCCTTATGTCTGGTCTCATACCATTCTCAGAACAAACCAAGATTCGGGTGACCGGGATTAAGAAGCCCACAAAATGCTCCCGAGTGAGTAATTTTCGTTTCTTCCAAGTGACTGCAATTATGTCTCGTTGATCGGCAAAGTAAACATACTTTGATTAGTTTGGACCAAAGTTATATTATGCTCAGACTTGCTTCACATTCACTACAATTGCATCTGAATTCTCCAGAAAAAACACACTACTCACAAGTTTGCTGATAACTCTTC
>NW_008763174.1:0-556 GCF_000715545.1 Opisthorchis viverrini
TTTACCAACGAGTTTGTGGCCATTTTGTGTGCAAGAATGTAACTGCTATAGCTGGTGAACCTGTGAGGTGTCCAAGGATGCCGTACTTCGTGAACAAAAGAAGACGCTCAAGTTTCCTTCCCAGCGATGTGGTATGTAAAAATAGGATGTCTCTACTCCAGAGCAAGAAGCACAGCTGAGGGTCTACTGCGAAGACTTTCCATAAAGTTATGACCGCTTCGCGGGGCCCAGTTCAAATAACTCACATTCTAGGTTTTATTTTTATTGAGTCTATCTCAAGGTCATGGTCACCGTAGTACTGCCTTTGTTTTTGTCATTGCAACACGGAATCTCGTCTTCATCTGCTCAGCCATCTCACAGAGAAAAGCACACTTCATAAAATCAGCAAACTTTGCAGGAAGCCCTGTGAAATCTGTGTTTTAGTAGAATTACTTATGAGTAGCTTTCTAGTGATCATCAAACCTGTCCAATCGATGATTTTGAGCATCATAGTTCTATTTATTCCTATACGAGTTATACTTTCGCGTTAAGCTGCTTCTAATTTTGGCGTAAAAAA
>NW_008763175.1:0-556 GCF_000715545.1 Opisthorchis viverrini
ACACCATATTTCAGACCTGCAATCTAACTTATCCACTCCTTACAAACTAAAAATCAAGCGTCTTTGTTCTTACATATATTGGATATGACTTCCAGAGGCTACGCTAAGATGTGTCATGCATTTCTTGTTAGCAAATATCGAATCCGTGAATGAGTTCCCACAAACATAAATGGCGGAATACAGTCGGAGATTTAGAGGTCGGTATTACAAGCTCCAGAAATAATGTGAAATTAACCATGGTTGCTTATTTTCGTGAACAATCACGATACCAAACCCAGTGTGAAACTTGCAGCGCACCTTGAAACTTGTTAGGTATACAAATCGAAATTCCTCAAAATCGCGAATATGTACATGTTCCTTTCAATGTGAATTAGCTTCAATTCAAAAGTTACCAGCTTTTAAATACCATTTAATGGACCACGATGAGGTTTCTCAGTGTTCACCTATTGAGTCAATCCGAAAATTACCGATGCTAGTCACCTCATAAATAATTTAACCCGCAGGTTGTTAAATGCTCTCCTGTCCACCATGCGTACGGTGACATATATATATATAT
>NW_008763176.1:0-556 GCF_000715545.1 Opisthorchis viverrini
CCCACATTAGGTATCTTTGGAGCTCCCTCCCATGACCTCGACAATTGACGTTATTGTCCCTCCGACAGGCTCCAGGGTGTGTGACTTTTGTGGATGTCCTGCATTCTCGGGTCCACAGCTTCAATAATATTTTTGTATGTCAAAACAGGAGACCTTCTGGTCGGTAAAACTGCACAATTCGCCAAGAGACAAAATGTTCGTGTTTTCTGAGGAGCGCTCAACAAGCTTCTTCGTTTTGCACGCAAATAGTGGACCAAATCGCACTGCAAATTTTGAGACCAAAAATAGGCATCTGGCTCCATGAAATTTCATATTTCGCACACCGGACTCAAAGTTTGGACGAGAAGACGCTGAAATTCCTTTTGTGAAATTTACTCATGTTTCTGAATACAAATATGGTCATTCATTTCAAAATCGAATTAACAGATTGTACCCAATTGAAGCTTTATTCAATCAAACAAGTCAACTATACAGTGAAGACAACATTGTTAGACAACATATTAGACGTGGACACTTCCCTATTAACTAACAACCTTGAAAAGTTCGTCGTTTTTGA
>NW_008763177.1:0-556 GCF_000715545.1 Opisthorchis viverrini
TGAATAGCAACTCAGACTTTGAATCCTCAGCTTTGTGTTCCACTGTGATAAACTATTTGGGCGTCCAACTTGTTTACCCACTTGTTGATCGTGTCACCTGTCCGTAGATCAGTATTTGCGTAAAGCAGTATTTTGGCAAATCTTTCCTTAGTCTACGCACGAAGCTTGGCAATTTGCTTCTAAATAGTTTGTTAACTTCCAAAAGAAAATCGTCAATATGCCGTTGGGTTTCATATTTTCTATCTTTTTGGCTTCAGAGGTAAGTGCCTCCTTGACTAGAATCTTACTTCCGTCGTTACACCTAAAGTAGTATTAGATCATACGATTCTTAATTCTAAAAGGATTCCGGCCTTCAGATGTCGTCGTGTACTGCAGTTTGTTGACTTTCCTGTTTTCGACATACAACCACCAGAAACTAGGACATTTTTTAAACCTAAGTCATCATATCTGTTTTCTTCTGTATTGAATAGCCAGATCGTTTTGCGGTTATTGTCTCCTTCGTTTAAATCCTGGATGGCCTCTGATCACCCAGATTAGGTTTACTTGCATATCTGAA
>NW_008763178.1:0-556 GCF_000715545.1 Opisthorchis viverrini
TGCCAAAGCTGAGCAACTCCATTCATTAACTTCGACAAGTTCCAGTAGATCAACAGTACCGAGCTGATTTGGCTAGAAAGCTACTGGGGACTCGCAGTCACGCGGATGACGAAGGCGGCTCGGAGTTTGAATGAAACCGAGGCAAGGAAGCTATGCTCTCAGCTCTTAGAGCCGTTTGTCCAAGCTAGTCGACTCGACCAAGTGAACACTAGATATCGTCCAGATCAGCAGATCTTATTGTTGCTAGAAAGCTCAACTAACAACTAGCGACTGATGATGCATGCAGATCCCTGATAATCAAGAGCTTCAAGAATGATAGAACGATGATGGATTTTGAAGGCCTAGAGACCTGAGAAAGCTCTTGCTGCAGGAAACAGCTACGCTCTACCTCAGCTGATTCGATCAAGCAGTCAAGAGAAGGTGGCAGTTGACTGCCTCAATCGTCTGCTTGAGCAATGTGCTGAACACTTCATAGAACAGTTCGGATGGTCTTCTTCAACGCAAATGTTTGGGGGGATCCAAGAGGGTCTGAATGGATCGACACCAGCCCGCCATC
>NW_008763179.1:0-556 GCF_000715545.1 Opisthorchis viverrini
GGTCAGTAAATTCGCGCTCCAGCCACTGAGCTCGTACGACACAACTGTTCTCTTTTTCAAGCATGTACTGGTGAATGGCTCACTGGAGTACGCTTCGAAAGCGGGTGCAAGCGGGCAAGGGCCCAGAGATGTTTTTATAGAAATTGTAGGCATATTACGGAACATAAGACTAGGTCCTCACACTTCCTTTTTTCCGTTCTTTCCTCGTAGTCTTATGTAATTTAAACGCCACTATTCAGTTCCTCTGCATTGCCGCCGCTGCTGACGATAATGATGATGATTTCACAACTGTGCCTTATTCCATTTTCCGTTTTCATCTTTACTCCCATCCGTGTGGACAGTTTGACAAAGGAATGTACACTACTGCTTTGGTTGCCCAAGGTATCTCTGACCTGATCACGGCCTATGGAGGAGTGGGCGATTTGGCAGAAGTGAGTTACATTCTGCTATGATTTTAGTATTACTATCATATTCTGTCATCTGGAGGCTTCGCAAATTCATGTTTCATCCCCGGTAGTGCCGTTGATCCTTTTGCCGAGCTATGCGTACCGTCAGG
>NW_008763180.1:0-556 GCF_000715545.1 Opisthorchis viverrini
ACCTTGAAATTTCGGTTTCGCGGTTCCGTAACCCACTTAGTGACGCCGAGGTGAATGACCCACGTCGGAAATCTCTGGGCACTCATTCAGAGAGAATTTCTTAATATCGACTTTCGTCCAGGCTGATAAGTTTTGGCGTCCGCATTCTCAAGGGCGCGGGAGTTAAATATAAATTTATCCCCGAAAGCGCTGCTAAAGGCAAACAACCGGATTGAATTTTTCCAAACTGAAAATGGAGACCGATTTGTCGCAGCAGCACACATAAGCCATTCGCAGCCGCGCAAAGGCGGCCGGATGGGTTGGATAGTCAGAAGATACGATCATCTTGAAAACGCAAATGACACCAAAACAGATAACTTAACAGTTCGGGCCAGATTTGAACTCGATAGATATCCATTTCGACTACAACTTCTATGGTTCACCGAGAGTTTCACTGAGCAGTAGCGACCCGAGGCAGAGGTAAAAACGTATCTGTTTCCTTGGCGTACGAATTTAAGGCCAGATGGCAGGTATTACTGATCACAACCCATTCCCCCGTCTTTTCAAGATTCGATTT
>NW_008763181.1:0-556 GCF_000715545.1 Opisthorchis viverrini
GAGGTACTAACGTCTCTTGCGTACAGCCCTTGGTGGCCATGTATCGGACAAAACCAAGGCACCAGCTAATACTCCATTCATCAAAGAGCTCGTTTTATTTTCTGCACAATTTTGGTGGCCCTAACCATTTTCCTGTCTGACAAATTATAGGTAACCTAAAGCGTCATCCGGTGTCTTTGAGATGGATCAAAGATGGTGTAATCCGTATCAATTCGTAATCTTTAAAATTCTTCTAAATTTAACATTTAACATAGAAGTTGGCTCAAAATGATTTCATGGTCATCGAATTTAACGTTGCCCAAAGTTACGGTGAAAATCTTGCACCTTACCTTACGGGCGGCCACCAGGATAAGGAAACTTTCGACCCATTGTGAGCCCACATCATACTACTAAATTTAAAACACGGTCATTGTTCGAATGTATCAAAAACTTTGCAGGGAAAATTCCTGAGGCTTCTCTCAGCCTACCGTCGACAGCTGATCCGTTGTCAGATGGTTAAGAAACGCTTCTCAGAGTTGTATGTGTCCGTGGAAATCCCACTTGAGGACCCAGCCCG
>NW_008763182.1:0-556 GCF_000715545.1 Opisthorchis viverrini
ATTTCCTTGAGAACGTCGGGCGCCGCCAAATTCCTGGATGCCCACGCCACGGGTATCTTCATGGCTCAGCCTGATATCCCTGTGGATACACCGGAAAATTTAGCCAATAAAATGTTTCTATGAGTATTTACTTCTCTACTGAATTTGGAAATATTTAGAAACGCCGCATGAACATTAGTATCACATTTATACGCGCAAATTCGCAATGAAGCAAACATTCAAGACTTAGGTAATATGATGTGTAAATGATATGTAGATGATTTTATCACCGCGGCAGGCTTTCCGCCAAACAAAGCGAGGAAAATGGTCGCAGCTTTTACTGTTGTTAGATATTTTTGCGGTAGTCAGCTCACGCCATGTTGGATACACAGTAAGATTTTGTCCCCATCGCTATACTGCCCCCAGATGGAGGCATGGGCTAATTGGTTGGTTTATGGGTAATGCGAACAAACCACACAATAGGGTAATTAGTAGTTCGGAGTTTCCAGTGGAGTGGGACAACCCTCTGGAAGCATGTAATATGCTCGGTTGAGTTACGGAAAGCCAAAAAACTGGG
>NW_008763183.1:0-556 GCF_000715545.1 Opisthorchis viverrini
CGAAGCTGCATGTCAGAGATAATTTAGACATTACAGCAGTTGGGTAACCAAAATATCGGTCATATTGAAGAAAGTTTCTACTTGGAAAAGGTTACGGAGGGTGTTTACTGTTCAGTAAACGAAAATGGCATTTTATATGCGCTTGTTGCGATTCAATCGTTTTCGTGCTAAACTATCACTGCTCTAAAAAGAGGTTCCCAATACTGTTTTTTGGCGCATTCTGTAATACTAATACTAATAGTACACACCTCATCAGGACAGGAGCTCTGCAGAGTACCTTAACGCCAAGCCGACGACTGACTGAGGCTTTATAAAAATTATATGGAGGAAATTGTTTACTTGTTTAATTCGTCACACAAGGTCTGCTGGCTTGCTCTTTTCTGCTTCCAAAATCAATAGCTACAGATATTTAAAATCCTTTAGTAAACACCCTCCGATGTTTTGTTGAACCGATGGAATCGAGAAACCCCTATAAGAGGACACCTCTCAAATGCAAAATGTTCCAGAACACAACAAGAAGTTATCCTATAAACAATATTCATTCCGTTTACATACT
>NW_008763184.1:0-556 GCF_000715545.1 Opisthorchis viverrini
ACCTGATGAGCCCCAAGAAGAGTGAAACTAACAGATTGTGTGGAGATTCGGAGCAGTCATTCCTCACTACTTATGAGAAACTCAAAATTTCCATGTAGGATATACTGCAATCTAGGAACAGCGCGCTTGCTCTACATTCAATTAGAAAACATCATCATGACATCGAATGCTGTATTTGAATGGTGTCTGGCGTCTTCTTAATGGCTCAATTGTTGCGGTAGTATACAACGCAGATGAAGAGCATGTCTTGGGACTGTGAGCCGCCTCGGGAGTAAACTTGCATGCGTGTATAGTTAACGATCTACTTAGTACTCAAGTGTCAGAAAATAAACAGAATACATTTCACGCCCCGGTCCTTGTTGGGAACCAAATTTGTATTTCGGGCGGTACCTGATTTTTGTTTGGAAGTTGAGGGGTGTTTTATTGAAAGTTATCAATCTCGAGCTAACCCTCATGGGATCTTACTGAAACGCCTCTAGTTGAGAGTGCTATCTCTCGAGGAAGTGCTTATTGATAATTTATCAACTACCAGTAAACTCACCCGAGCTACCAATAT
>NW_008763185.1:0-556 GCF_000715545.1 Opisthorchis viverrini
CTTTCCACTCTTCACTGCTGCACTCTTCCTCATGGCAGTTAGGAGAAAGGTTTACTAACGTTGCATTGTTTTTGATGGTGGTGTTTCGTCAAAGTATATTTAGGTTATTTATGTACCTGTGCATTCCTGAGTGGTTGACAGCCAAGAACTAACCCTCACAGTCGGTAACTAACAGATATGTGATCCATTTGGCCAGTTGTTGGCTCACTATTAGATGATCGGCTTGTTGCATAACGATGTCCCCTGCATCTAGTCCAAGTAGTACTTAGAAACGACCGGTGGTCGGTGCATAGTTTCTAAATACGCCCTCCATTGTCAGTATGTATTGCGTGGGATCTAAACAAGTCATCAATCCTTGCCTTCGATAAACTGAATCGCTCTACATATGCTTCAAGGTCTCCGACTATTACGACTATACTTGAACTATTCGTGGTGGTGGTGGTCCGATAGAACAGGCATTCAGCTGAATAGAATTAAAATCCACCGATACGTAATTAGCCACTATAAACAAACAACTCACTGTACTTCGATCTCTGCGAGTTATTAGGAAGATGAA
>NW_008763186.1:0-555 GCF_000715545.1 Opisthorchis viverrini
GGCTGAAGTTATGGCTTTTTGAGAACAGTGGTCAAGAAAAAAGGTGAAAATTCATTCTTGTAAGTAGAAGCAGTCTATGGCTGAAAGCATAGAAGCATTGCGCGACCGTTTCTTCATTTTCCGTCGCCTCTGTTTTGATGAGAAACGGCAGGAAGACGAGTGAGCGAAGCAATTATTCTGGGAACCACAATCGATTAGGATGTCCAGAATCGAGGTCATCCTTCAAGCGCGTGCCGGGATGCGTGGGTGGACGGGAAGGCTTAGAGCACAGTAACGTGGATAAGTCAGAGGGATGTGAAGATATGGAATCATCTTGAAATGAATTATTGAAGAATTTTCTGGTGATACAAGACTGTAAACTATGGCGAGACGAAAATGTCAGTTAACGAGTCTAAGGGAAATATTGGATGTTGGTAAATGTCCCTGCAATGGCGGAAGGTCAGCCAGTGTTACTGACATCTCCACGTAAGTTTGTTCCTGCGGCAGAGAGACGGAATACTTTCTCAGTTTGACATTATTTTACCTGATTGGTTTTGCGGCGGCTGAATTGAATAA
>NW_008763187.1:0-555 GCF_000715545.1 Opisthorchis viverrini
TTATCCATTATGCCACGCCCATTTTTCACCCTGATGTTTTGGTGGAGTGTGAGGTTTACTGACCAAAAATGATTAGACTTCATGTACTCGGACCTGCGGTGGAGTGAAAAGCATGAGTGGTCCTATAATTTTCTGGCGGATGGTGCTATGTTGTTTTGAGCTCGAATAGGGTACACGCTACACAAAGTTAGAGAAGGTTCACCAGGCAAAAATGGGGCAGCTAAAGGGTAGTGGAGCACAGGGTCATGTGATGGTTACATGACATTAGTTAAGGCCAAACTGTTGGATCTTCTTGCCTTCCTGACTGAGAAGCACGTGATCGTTGGAAACCCTGTAGGACATGACACACAACCGACCTCATTTGCGCGCATGGTGTCATTTCCTTACCGGACTGCCTAGCTAAAGTCGTTGTTCACTGAGGTTGTGTCGGATGAGGTTCGCAAAGGACACTGGATTGATCCCGGCTGATAGCGCCTTCCTTCAACACGATGCCCAGGTGTGTTTATCTTACAGCTGTCCGAAGGTTTATGCACTCTGTTCTTAATATTTTTCCAC
>NW_008763188.1:0-555 GCF_000715545.1 Opisthorchis viverrini
AATCTAAATGCTCTAAGTTGGGGATGAAAACAATTGGGACATTTCGTGACACTCGAAGGAATGAAACAGTGACCAGTATCATACCTATTCAAATTTGTCCACCTTGTGGTTTCATGAATTATATACTTCTAAAGAGACCCTAAAACGATTGGATCGATTTCTGCGTTATATACGGCGTTTTGGAAACCTGGCGTGGCACGGTTATTTATAATAATCTTGGGTGTTTTCTGATATTTTCCAGAGGGAAAATAGATTTATCACACGGATTTAATAAACTACCTAGATACGTCCCCCAAGCAGCTTTTAGTTCATCTATTTCGTGACCTGGTTAAAGATTTTGCAACTTCGTATCTCTAACATCTGGATAATACTTCGTATCTGACAAATTGTCTGATCACTAGTTACATTCATGGCAAGCGAGACATCGCTTCATGCTTTGAATACAAAAGTATTCATTTTTTAAGGTCTAGTGCTGCATTCTCAGTTGCATTTTAGGAGAGTCAACATCACTTGGAAAACGTCGATGAAACTATTTGTTTAGTACATCTCGGATTT
>NW_008763189.1:0-555 GCF_000715545.1 Opisthorchis viverrini
CTGATGTTGCTGTTGATGATGATGATGATCCTCGAGAGTCGCTTCTCCTTTTCCTTTTCTAATGCAGCGTAAGGTGCGGAAAAATCGTGTAGCAACTTAGTGACTGGCAGATTCGGCTGTTGGACAAATTTACCAGAATCGTCTTCCGTAGTCTTTTCCAACTGCTTCACCATCAGATTATTATTATTGTAATTATTGTACCTGGTGCACGGTTTGTGAACCGTACAACTGAACTGATCGAATCAATCAACGGGGTCGAACGCGCTCTTGAGGACAAAGTAATATTTTCGGGTCACCTATATATTTGCCGTTACTTAATTGGAGTGTGGGTTGTCATATTTAGACCTTACACAGCATAAACGTCATCGAAATTGACTGGCCGCTATTACTTGCAATGTATCCAGCCCCGCGCGGGGGATCCTTGGTGCTCGCGAGTACCACACCCTGCAGGGTGGACCGCACCAACAACACCCAGACCCCTAGTCTTCCCACCGACCTACCGATTCACACGTTCATCAAGCATTTAATGCCATTCTGAAGAAGGCTCCGTGAGCA
>NW_008763190.1:0-555 GCF_000715545.1 Opisthorchis viverrini
ACACTTCAGACGAAGGAAACGATGACTTCTAATCATCCCGTTTTTCAAGCCTATCCTCGATAATATCGCAGGTAAAAGCGCGACGATGGTTGGCTGCAAAGGTGAAATGTTGGGGGATTTTAATCAATAAGAAAAACGTACGAAGATGGCTTGAAAATCATGCTATTTTTGGAAGGCAACTGGGTCGAAGACATTGTCACAAAGATTTCAGGACCAACAAAGATTACAGTGTTGTTGCCGAATTTTATCAAACCAAAATTCTTGTTGTTTGTTCAGTCATTCTCCTCTATTGTCTTGCTAGTTGTGTAAAATTTGGAACAAATACCTTTGTTTAGAAAGTAATAATAGACAACTTTGCATGCAGTACTAAAAGGGTTGATTCTCTTCCAAGTTAACAAATAGAAAATCAATCAGTCAATGTCTGAATACGTGATGCGCTTACCGTTATTGAAGGACGAGTACAAGTCTAAGTGCGAGTTAATCACAATGCTACTGGCCTGAAGGTCATGACTGCGACACGTCCTACTAGAGTTCCTTGAGGTGATTCTCAATAAG
>NW_008763191.1:0-555 GCF_000715545.1 Opisthorchis viverrini
ATAATATACGGGCTTTTTTTCTGGTTATTCTCCAAGCTGTTCCGAAATGTCTACCATCAATGCGGATGACCGTTCAATGAGAAGGCTTCTGTTGGATGACCTGGAACCGTACAAGCAGTTTAGGCATCAGCCACTGTTCGCAAACATCAACTAAGCAGCTACAACCTATTGCGCAGTTAATTAAGATCTCATTTTCTGATGATTTTCGGAAACTGAAAATTCTCGGCGAAGGGTTTCGAGATGTCAACAGACTACTCGCATGCCTATTCAGTATTATCCGCCGTTACAGATATAAGAGATCATTTATAGGCTTTGATTAATATCTTCATTTCAAGAGCCTAGTTGCACTGGTGGATATTTAGATTGGTGGTAGATTGGGCGGACAGTCGGAGGCAAAATTCGAACCCCCAACACGCATGATTTCCACCCAATGACCAACCGGGAATAAAAGGCTCTATGACCTTCGCACATACACTGCTCAGTGGGTTGTTGAGGTGCAAAACCGTCGGTAGTCTGTGGGGTCGAATCTCTCTGAAAGACCCAGATACAACATAT
>NW_008763192.1:0-555 GCF_000715545.1 Opisthorchis viverrini
TTTTTTACTTTGAGGGGGATTATGACCTTGTGAATTGCAGTCGATCATGAACCATGGTTCAGGCTTTTCAACGCGCTTGCCCAGTGTATGCCTCATGAGTTCACGAATGGCATACACTGGGTACGTGCAGCTCCAAAAAAGCCTCCCCGCAAACAGTGGTATCAGACAAGATTATCAAATTCCCTCGTTCTATATTTTCATTTTTCAACAACAACCGGAGGCGGCCGTTATGCAATTGAAAGTTGACAGAGATTTGCAGTCCTTCGGCATCTGCTCTGGTCCACAAATTGCAGAGTCACGTTGCGGTACAATTCTTGAATATGCCTCCAAGAATTTCAGTGGTGACACTAGGAGTTGTAAGACGTATCGCGGAAATTGTGTCGGCTCTGGGGATGTGTGACAGAAGAAGCCAGAGCAAGAATCACGAAGACCGAAATTGCATGTATTAATTTACGCCCATTTTAGAATCAGAAAGGCATCTCATTTGGTCTCAAAAGACGCATATATCACACTGCAGTACCAGCTGTTTTATTGTAAGACAGCGAAACTAGGCCA
>NW_008763193.1:0-555 GCF_000715545.1 Opisthorchis viverrini
CTAAGTTTTATAATATTCAGGAAATGCTCCTCCAACAGTTGTCAGCAACGTGCAAACAACTAAGGAAGAACCCGTCCTTGGGTTACTTATGGAAATGTTTCTGGTAAATGAACTTAAGCCGACAAATATAAGGGCCAATGGTAACCAGCGTATCCAAATTATTCAAACGAAAGACCTGCGTGCAGAGTTTGACTGTTTTTGTGCCATGCTACTAGCTACACTCCAAACTGTTCCAAATCACACAGAACGTCAAACTATCTGATCCTTGATAAGTAAACATCTAGATCGGAACACCACGGAGAAACGACCCTCAAAAAGAGTCATACTGCAGGCATTTGGTCGGTCGTTTGGATGAAAGATACACGAAGGTTTCACCTTGAACTGAGCATATGGGAAGCGATATCAATTAGATGATACGCACAAAACCGGCATGCGATTTATTCTAGTACACGGTACCATGAGTTGTTCAGACAAATATACAGGTAAAAAGTGTTGGAAAAAAATCAAGCATTATATTGGAAAAATCTTAACAGATAAACATGTGCAGACAAACAA
>NW_008763194.1:0-555 GCF_000715545.1 Opisthorchis viverrini
AAAACACGGCGACAAAGACACAAATTATTTGACGCTGAGTAGTACTGATCACGCGGTCCTAATGTGAACCCAGATCTCTGTATGATGTACCGCGAAGCTTTATTGCCTTCACTGATTGCTTTTTCGATTGATGAACTGCGCAAGTATTCTGCGAGGAATCCAGCTACAAATGCATCTCCAGCGCCATTAGTGTCCACGATTTTCTCGCTTGGTATAGACTGGATGGGGAATTTCACTACTTCCGATGCTCCTGCTGTGCCAACTAGGATAGGATGTTGTCCCCGAGTAATCAACACGATCCGATTTCGCGTATTTTCCGATCTGACCGGCGTTATAGAGGCAAGATGCAGGACAACTTTCTCTAGCGGTTGTCCCGACAGTCCGTGTGTCTCTGCGTAGGCCAGAGCTTCGTCACCATTTCCAAAAAGAACATCCACGTAGGGCAAAGTGGCGTCAATCTTCTCCTTGTAGTAGTGTAGCATGACCGGAGCACTGAGATTGAATGCAAACAATTTCCCATGAGATCTTGCATGTTTCGCCACCTCGAGGACACCT
>NW_008763195.1:0-555 GCF_000715545.1 Opisthorchis viverrini
TTTAATAATGTATAGAAATTCAGCTTGCGTCACTCATGAGTTCGTTTATATGAGTAGTAAAGCCTTGTAAGCCATTTTGTTTGAAAAATTAGCGTGAAAAAACGTCGAAAACTTTGTGACGATACTAGAAAGAGTGGTCAGAACTAGAATTAGTAGGAATATGTGCATCTGTTTTGTGATGTTCGTACTCTGGTAGTTGATCTGTTGTTGATTTTCCATTCTGTTTCTTGCTTCATGCTTTAATTGCCACACATTCAATGCCTACTGAGGCCAAGTTTTATATTGTTGAGCTCGTAGATAATGAACGCTCTTCAAGGACAATAGTTCAATTGACGTTATAGCCTACGCACTTGAATGTTTTATTGAAAGCCGATTATTCCTAAAACCTGGTGTAAATTTTGAATTACCTTAGACTAGTTTCGCACAAATGAAAATTTCTTTGGCCCAGTCTAATGCGTACAGCTTCCTCGAACCGACCTACATGTTCAGCCATTAGGGGTTAGGCTGTAAACGTGGAGGATTTATGAACTAAATTTCATTGGATATGTTGGTCTT
>NW_008763196.1:0-555 GCF_000715545.1 Opisthorchis viverrini
AACTCCGAGAACTAGTCAATTCTCGGCTTCTGTGCAAAATATTCCCTCATTCATATGGGCACACTGAATAGCGTGTGGTACACATAAGTTTACAAAAGAGTGATATAAACGCTTTGGTGTTTGAAATCCATTTTGATACTAAGTATTAACGGTGTTTGAAATACAAGCCATTATGAATATTGTGTACGGATCTGTGCATCGATGTGCCCAATGTCGACCTGGCCTCTCTGTGACGGATGTGGCCGGTGACAGTATCTAGTGCTTATGAATTAGCGATTGTTCGACGATACGGGTAAGTTTATCACACACCATCCTCTCCTGCATCGCCTGATCGACTCGCGAGTGAGTCGACTAATAGGTTCACAGCCAACCGCGTCAAGATCAGCTTCTGAAAGCTACACTACTGTCCGTGAGGAAGCCACAAAAAATCCTCACATTGCAGTTCGCTCGCCATACTTGATTGTTGGCTTCACTCTCCAACACCAATGCTGTTGTATCTTATATGAACTTCGGTTCTGGCGTTTCTACAAACATCAATCAGGCGTCTACATGCCA
>NW_008763197.1:0-555 GCF_000715545.1 Opisthorchis viverrini
GGAGGACTTAGTGTAGCAAAGTGCAAGCCACAGGCAAAAATTAGAGAGAGCTTCTGGTTTGTGGTTCAAGCAGGTCGCTCAAACTAACAGTTCTTAGACGGTAAATCTGCTTGGCTGGTCTACCTCAACCACAATAAACTTTGACCATGTCCGTAGATCCTCTTTGAAACTTTACTACTCCACGTTCGAGAGTGACAATTCTAAAGCGGGTAGAACGTTGGATTTTGTGGAGGCTCTAAAGAATTCCATTGGCTTTGGGATAAAGTTGGGATATTTCACTAAAGTATTTTAGGCAACGGAGGGCGCTAAATGAGAGAGTGTTTGGTATATCTACGAAATTCAACACACCGTTTGTTTAAACACATGTTTATTATTAGAATAGTGAACGCATCTACAGAGCAAAACGGCCATTGTTGCTGTCCTGTCTGCATGGTATTACCACTGCAGGTTACAGGCAGAAAATTTATAATAGCCGCCTTACTTGGTTGGTGGAAAATACGACTGATACTCTTGCTGTTGCACCTCAGGCTCCAAAGCCGAGTATCACAGCAAGAA
>NW_008763198.1:0-555 GCF_000715545.1 Opisthorchis viverrini
CCTATAAAAGTTGCATGGTTAGGGATGTGACTCTGTAACTGACTCTAACCCACCGCTTACTGATTATTCCAAATGGTCTAGGAAAACTGGTCACCCATGGGGAAGTAAGTGGGAAATAACCAAAGTGGTCGTTGGCACTATTTTCACGGAAACTTTGTTCATCCACCTGCTGTTTGTTACACCCACAACGTCAAATGATGATCTTTGTCCACAGTACTGGAGTCGAGTGCATTCTGTTGTGAAAACATATTCACTGGTAGGGCCATTGTAGACAGTCGGCCCCGGACTGCAGTACAAACCAAAGGCAACTCGTTAGCTTGTCGAAGATATCGTCTTCCGATAGGTTTGAAAAACTGCACACAACTTAAAACACGGGAAAACCTGAAACTTGGCAAAAATTCCTGGTGAACGGCTGTCTGCAAGGATTTGAGGAATTTTAGGACACGATGTGTCACGGAGTCATTCGGAAAAGATCTAGTTCCTCCAGGAAATATACAATTGTGCAAGCCTTCAGATGCGTACCCCTTAGTGGGGTAGTTCGTGCAAATCATCGCG
>NW_008763199.1:0-555 GCF_000715545.1 Opisthorchis viverrini
CCTGACAGATTTGTGAACTTTCACGATTGGCCAGTGGCGTCATTTGGTGTAATGCGTCCTTGTACTTTCGTCGTTGAAATGAACGGGGACACACGGCTTTACAAATACGAATGACCATAACACCAAGTAAAATCCGCTGCACTGCGTTTCAGCGCACTACAGGAGGCTCCATGCAAGGAGCTCCGTTTACCCAAATCTCCAGTTTTTTCCATATATGAGATTTAAATTTTTGGGCTGCTATCATTCTCTGGTCCGCAGTAAATTTTGGCATACCATTTACAACAGTTTTCACTGTAGTCGCCTAGTTCCTTCCATCTGGTACAACACAGTGGCATGGAAACAGGATGGCTGGTTTGAATATAATCAGTCGGTGTCAAAAGCGCAACAGCGCAAAATTCCGACAATCAAAATCACTTAATATGAAGTAGGCGCTTGTATCTCAGGTTTACTAGCCTGCCGTAGAGATTTTCAAATTGGATTATAGTGTCAGTTAGTTGATGGTTCACTCCTGCAAATCGGTGTTGCTGTTTGCGTGTAATTTTGAAGCTTTCGTCA
>NW_008763200.1:0-555 GCF_000715545.1 Opisthorchis viverrini
ACCAGATCCTCCAAGACGTTGCGAATACCTCGGTAGTAACACGTGGCTACTCACAAGTAGGTCAGGTCCAAGTAACACCCAGCGGGTATGCTAATCCAAGAAAAATCCGCTTCTTACTGGCCATTTGGGCTTGTGTAGTGAGTGCGTGGTGAGCGCCATTTTTGACCATCTAACCACACCGAACTACCAGTATGTGTACATCACCATAAATGAATCCAATGAAGGCATGTAGCCATATGGTTACTTGAACTAGAATTTTAGTTCCAGATTCACTCGAACATTCGTGTTTGTAACGCTGCTCTGGCCACATCTAGAACTGCCATCTATAACCATGTATGCCGGTGCAACCGTATAAATGACCATATCGGTGAGCCTAATCATATTTGTTAGCATAACTACAAGTTGTATAAAGTTCACAATGGTCAGCCTCGATGACGGCCACCTGAAATCCAGCAACCCAAGTGGACGTGGTCCTCGTCCCAAATTCTGAGTTCGAAATCAATCACAGAATTCTACAGGAGGGTTCCGTATAGTAGGGATTAATATCCATGACCT
>NW_008763201.1:0-555 GCF_000715545.1 Opisthorchis viverrini
CTGGCTCGCACCCATAAAATTTAAGTTTTGTAACATGCATGAGCGCCCCCTTATCTGCGGAGCTGTGTCGTCAGTTGTTCTTCGGATCGGTTTTAGGCAGTCTACAGTCGGTTCCGCTCTTCTTGGGTTCATTAACAAGGTGGGCGTACTCCCCGAGTTCTACTTGAACCCACATTGCACGAAATTCGACAAGCACTCTCATTTCCATACCAGTTTGGATTCAAAGGGGAGAGTTACCTAAATCCCAGATGAATCCCTCGCTTATGATGGTCTGCTTCAACTAAATGTTTTGTTCCAGGGGTACGATATTCGAGATATCGCGATACGTTGTTGTCTAGACACAACCCATCAGCACCACCATAAATCAAAGGTTCAAATGGGTTTCAGGTGAGTGTCTCGTGAAAACCGAAATGATATGCGAACTGTCCACCTCTTTGCTGTCTACGGATAAGCTAATCTGCATAAGCGAAACACTACAGGAGTTGCACAATCAAAGCTCTAAATCATCATCGCCAATGGTCAACACTGATGCTTCGCTGCTGTACAAACATAATT
>NW_008763202.1:0-555 GCF_000715545.1 Opisthorchis viverrini
AGCACTTTGGTACGCGGTCCAGGAGATTATCTTCCACAAAGATGCTTTAACAATAACATAAATGATCACGTATTTTTTCATGTGTTCCGGAAAGTTAGTCAACCATAAAACCAAATAAAAGATACGACGAATGTATTCCAGATCACGAGTTAACAGTGCAAAAGTGAATTAGTTTCATGCAAGGTGATGCTATAGGCGACGAAGCAGGTCCTACGCAAACTAATCTATAGAACATATCCAGACATTGTCTTTCTAGGAGTTGCAAATCCACGAACTTATACAAAAATATGACATATAAAGTTTATTTTAAAAGGCACATCGCGACGAGGGTGGGTGTTTCATTCGGCTTAGCCTGTGTGGAAAGACTAGAAAGAATGGGAACATTTACATCACAGTTGTAACTCAAGGGTATGTTCGAAAAGTTTGATGGCGTCAGTAATGCGTTCGAAGACATAAAGCGGTGGTTACGGATTGCAAAATCGCCTGGGAAGATTCGAGCACATATATGTGCTGGCCTGCAATACAGTCGTACGACATTCTGCAAAAACAAGTTCG
>NW_008763203.1:0-555 GCF_000715545.1 Opisthorchis viverrini
GTGGCGAAATCTCTATCCGGTGATTTCTGACATGACTTTAAGCAATGTATCCTGAAGCGATGATGTAATGAGCCAAAATCTTTCCCAGTCACTCACTACGTTTTATTTAGCACACAAAACCTGTTAACTTATTCGAAACTTTACGCACGAACACATAATCGGAACGTATGAAAACACAATCACATCACGTACTGATGCAAATGAGTTTCCTAGATTCCAGAGAAAATCCCAAAAAAGGCGTTATTCGAAGAGGTCACCACCAGTGGTTGAACTTTTACACTGCTATTCATCTGTCAACAGAATTTTACACGATGGAGATTCAGAGTTTTGGGAGGTGTTATTGCGTACAAGTCGGTGGTTAAACTTTGACTTTCTCATGCAGCTGTAACCAACTGCGTGGCGTTCTGCTGCAAATCTGGTAGATTTCTTCAACCTTCAAACATTTGTCCCCGAATTTCTTGTTCGTCATTTGTGGAAGATTGCCGTTGTGAAGGGCTTATACACAAGTGGAACAAATAACAGAGATTAACTTGCGGTGAGACAGTGCGCTTCTAA
>NW_008763204.1:0-555 GCF_000715545.1 Opisthorchis viverrini
GAAAAAAATGTGACTACTTGCAAGCTGTAAACGTTCCAGAGCAATTGGTGCTGGCTAAACCAAACAAGTGCTTTAGAAAAGAATCAACCTCTGAGTTTTCCTGTGGTGATTATATCGTGTTTTCCTGTGCTACCGTAAAAGAAGTGTGGCGGTCCCTAGCACCTTATTTGATACTTGAAACCAGTTTGGCGACAGATATCATCTGCTCTGGTTCATATTCCCCTGCGTATGTGCAACAGTAGAACGCCTTACGTCATCTCTTCCCGGTCACTGATGTTTATAATCACAACCCTAAAGCATCATAACTAACAGACCAGATTGCGGATGATATGCCAACCGGAAATCAGTATACCATCCCCCAAATTATTGCAGTCTGGTTTTGAGAGTGCCACCTCACCGCTACACAATCCCGATAGTCTGAAATCTCACGTTGCCATTTGAGCGTCTGTTAAGGTCTGTGGTGGAATCAGACGGACTACCCCTCGCATGAACCGGTCGTTTGAGAATGAAACCTGTAACCTGTAGCATCCAGTCAACCGTTAGGTGAGAGGATGA
>NW_008763205.1:0-555 GCF_000715545.1 Opisthorchis viverrini
TGTTTGCTAAAAACTGCGGTGAATATGTGGAGAATTATCTTGCCTAACGTAGGATTTCATCGCCGGCTTTTCACGATAATTTGCGTCATAATTTCTCTCCCAGGAGGCAATTCAGAGTGGATTGTAAGCGAGAATGTATGCCAAATATGTCCCAGAGAATTTCACACGAAGCTTGTAAGCAAAAGTGGCACTATTTTGTCGGATTGTTTTCCAGAATGCAGTGTTTGCCGGAGAGGAAGTATCCTGCAGTTTTGTGGCCAAAATTGAAGTCTTTTGAATTTAAATGGTGTTACACTTAGATACCCACCGTTACAGAAAACAAGTTGTGATATCCACACCCAGTTTTGGCGTTTTTTGTGTGCGACACTCTCTCGGTCGAATTATTTTTCGACACCACAATTTCAGATTCAACGCACTGCATCCGCGTTGCCTTAGACATGTCCAGTGAGGAACAGAGGTGCACAGATTGATTAGGAGGAGGGACAATGAAACAGAAACATGGCTTTCCTCTGGAATATATCCTCATTCTGGTGCAAAGATAACGTGGGACCGAAA
>NW_008763206.1:0-555 GCF_000715545.1 Opisthorchis viverrini
TGTGGTTGTCATCCAAGTGTGAACTTCGACTCAGTTACTAGGAATCAGAACAGCCAGATTCTCAAACCCGGCCCATTAACTCGAGGCCCTCCGTGAGACCTCCATTAACTCGTACTAACTAGATAGACACCAACGGTCGACCTTGAACTGAGTTAGGTTGCTGTCAGTAAGATAGATAGATACCTTGCTGATTGGTACCCCGTATGCCTTGAACCTCGACCAACCTCGAGACCTAGTCACTTAGCGTTTTTCCCAATCCGAAGGAATTTTGGCCCAAGAATCTACCAAGTGTTATACTGAGGCCGAAATTTCGAACCTCAAACAATGCCGTTTTCATCCGCGTTGACAAACCCATTTCTCACGCATCAGAAGCATTCAACCTTCATGGTTCCCTAGTATTTTGATTAAAGAATAAATAGTCATTGTGTTAATATAAGGAAATCAAGTTTCGGAGTTCGGATTTTCTTAAACGATCCGAAAGAAGGTCATTTCTAACCTAGTGTGCAGCACTGGTTAATCGGAGGGGGGCCACGTGAGCTTCTTTCAGAGAAGCAC
>NW_008763207.1:0-555 GCF_000715545.1 Opisthorchis viverrini
AACCCAACTACGCAATGATGATGTCTCCCTATACAGTGTGGAAACATTTAAATGCCATTTTGGATGCTCTGCGAACACATCAACTACCGCAAGATCAGCGCCCAACAAACCCAATCTGATAGCGAATGTACTGATATAATTCAAAACCCGTAAAGATCCTCATACCTTGTCCATTTCAGAAACTGTTCTGCAAGCGACTGACAAATGTTGTCTTTCCAATTTGTGACGAGTTCAGCAGGCGNCCCTATTGCTTGAATTTCCATGGGATCAGTAGTGAGGGATGTTAATGGTGAATAGTCCTGATCACAAAGTGGAAAATTAAAAAATCTTATTTTGTGTAGTCAGTGAAAATGTTCCCAGCCGGATGAGAATTGCACCACAAACTTTGTCGAGTAAATGGGCCCTTCTCGCAGGTTTCTCATTGCATCGTATCACTTTAACAGTATCATTCGTCAGCTCATAATACGAGCAAAACTTTGACCACCGTCCCCGGTGGATTTTTATAATACACTTGAACGTTTTGAAGAATATTGGGTGGTTTTCATTCACTCATCA
>NW_008763208.1:0-555 GCF_000715545.1 Opisthorchis viverrini
CATACTACTGCCGATTCATAAGCGTCTGAAGACTGAGAACAACACCGTATGCATGATACCCCGGTCAGATATCATATTGCGACGATGGTCAGGTATACCATTCCGCACGCCTTTTTATTCCTCGTCTCTAGGACTATTTGCAGAAATTGTAAACACAAAAATGGGCAAGTTGGCAGGCAGCTCAGTTTGACGTGACTCAGATCGTGGTGATTAACTAAGAATTATAAAATTCATCCAGCCAGATACACTCCTTCTAGAGGTTTCTTATTCATGAGCACTATGCCTATACCTGCTCAGTAAACCTGCGCGAAAAGCTTTGAAGAACTGCAGTGGGTATAGCGAACAACCAAGGTACCGGGTAACAAATAATCATTTAGGCAGATCAAAGACCACACACAGGATCAAGCGTTTCCAAAATCACATAGGTTTAACTAATACGCGAAATCTGAGTTTAAAATCACCAACAGTTCATGAGGAAATCAAGTGACTTGTATCACGATATTCGACCCAGGCACTCTTGAACAGAGAATCAGATTCTCCCACTTAACCAAGATT
>NW_008763209.1:0-555 GCF_000715545.1 Opisthorchis viverrini
TTACGTAAATATTAGAGTGATGCGTGTATCCTTAGATGGCGCCTGCTAACAAACGACACCTGAACGCACTGGTAAGAATGAAATCGGTTTGGAAACACCACCAGGCAGCATTTGCTAGACGACTGGAAACAAAGACAAGAAAGAAGTGTACAGGCGGTGGAGAGACTACAGGATTGGACGAAATGGGAATCGTAAGTCATGTACAAATATGAATAATACTGGTACGGATAAGCAAACAGTCGGAAGCGAGAATTCTTTCGAACTCAGAAAGCATTGATATTGGGAAGTACGTAAGCAGTCTGTCGCCACAGGTGTTCACGTCAAGCGGTGCCACATTGCAGCGACTGCTCGGCAAATTTCACGATCACGGTCTGAGTCAACTTGGGCATAAAAGCAGGGCTTATGGAATTTAGGTGTTAGAATGAGTGAATTAGTTTGTCTCGTTGATTGATTGAAACACTCAGATTGTGTTGAATCGTGTGATTGGAGATACACTATTGGACAGTATGTAGAAAGTGACGCTGAACGTGTCAGGGTGGCCGAGCGGTCTAAGGC
>NW_008763210.1:0-555 GCF_000715545.1 Opisthorchis viverrini
TCACACTGGTTAGTTTGGACTCTCGTGAATCCAACTGACCTTTGTGCCAGCTGTGTGAAGTGGATAGAAAGCGCAGAGTCCTCTCTTATTATCTGTTAGTTATAGTGGACTGCATTTCATTTGTAGATGGACTCGTTATGAATAAAGCAAGTTCCAACTTGTTGAGTGCTGCTGATTACAGCAGTTACTTTTTCGGGTATCGTCCTTCAATGACCACAAAAGATTCACCATGCGTGGGCAGACAGTAGAGACTGTGTTGGTGTACCGACTGACGTGCTGGGGCGACGTGAAACCAAGTTGCTCTTAATGAAAGCAGACTACTGACTTACTGAATCTTGAGATTTTGATCATACTAGACTGGGGCGTAGTTTTAAGTTTTTTGAACAAGAGGAAAATGGCCGCACTTTTAGGTAACACTAGAACGGCCAGTGTCTCGATTCCCCTTGAACAGCCATAAAAGTCAAGTTTACCGTTTTTTCTCTCTGACAGTCATGCTCAACTGCACACCCGTAAGACACAAGATATATCGTGCGCATCCCAGTTTGCGTGTTTCAA
>NW_008763211.1:0-555 GCF_000715545.1 Opisthorchis viverrini
CTTCGCGCGCTCAATATCCAGGGAGCTGGCTCTGCGTCACACTTGCTTGAGTCAATAACCTGGTGTTTTTGAGTCCATCTTGGACATCTCTTTTGGTAGCAGTTTGCGATCTTTTACCACGTTTGTCGACAGTTGTGCGAGTCAAGACAAAATGTACCTGACGGCAGTGAAGTCGGCTCGGAGAGACTTTTGTATACAATGGTCAGTTTTAACCAATCAAAACAAAGTGAATATGTGAACGACAGCGTCTGCTTGGTTAACCAGAATGTGACTATCGTTTGGTCCGCGATAGATTCGTTTTTCAGACCCATGTGGAGCAATACATGTGTGGCCGCCCCACGTTCTGCCTCCAGTCGCTGAATTGCCGTATCATGATCGTAATTTTCCCAGGATTTAATTCGTTAAGTCTCATTATACTATCCTTTTGTGACTTTAAGACAAGAACAGAGTTGTTTCTGTATAACCGCGGGCACGTGGAGGTGAAGCCTTAGGTGTCCAGTAAAAGATACCAGGTGTGGATAATGCCGCCCTGACGTGGCCATGAGGATGCTTGTC
>NW_008763212.1:0-555 GCF_000715545.1 Opisthorchis viverrini
CTTTGTCCTCCCGCAGAAGTGGGATAGTGTGGTCCAACACTAAGGTGGCGGCGGCAACCACAATGAGCAATACGGATCGAAGCTATCGACAACACACGAATGAATGTGCGAACCACTGATCAGTATTGCTACTGAGTGTGATAACCTCAGTGTATCTTAGCCTTCATGTCTCTTTTGACAAAACGTATGATTGAAAACAGTAGGAGAATTGCGGCTGTTTTCTATATGAACCAAAGACCACAGTTAGTTACGGGAACCCCGAGACTGCCGATATCATGTACAATGGTAAAATCCCGACAGTCAACAGCACTGAGCGAACACAAACCAACCTACCGAGGTACAATGCGGTTTCAGACTGGTAAGCATGCGACTAGGGATAGTGTTTACGATCAACACAGCCATGACACACCAGTAGCCAACTCATGTCACTGAGAGCTGCACCAACCATCGAGCGGTGTAGAGAGAGAGGTAGACAGACAAACATAAAACAGACAGGTAAGAGAAAGCACAACCAATTACGGTGCCGGTCCCACAACATGACAAACATGCAGTGTG
>NW_008763213.1:0-555 GCF_000715545.1 Opisthorchis viverrini
CAATACAGACGAACACGTTGGCCACCGAGCGCAACGGAGCCAAGGGCTATCAGTAGCCGGTCAACAGTCGCAGTGACACAAGTATATGGGACCGGTTACTGGCATTGGGTGAACCCAGCAGAGATCCCAGTTCCCATGAGTATCCCACATGCCGACGGAAATGAGATTCGCTCATGAGCTGCAGGCGTTTTCTTGCCAGACGTCCCGGAGCTGACCAAGACAGGCAATCAAATGAAGATGAATTTCATTGCCTGAGTGCTCACCGGACGGCTTCGGTGGTTTCCACTATCTTCACAGCATGATCCCTGTACGCCATCAGGCTCGGCCCGATATACGCTCGATAGTTTGGGAATGGAAACAATTCCCTTGAATGGATACATAAACAAGTACCCACTACGCATGCCCATCGATCACTTGCCGAAATACCAAGAACCATGATATTGTCGGACAGTGAGTTGTGAATGCGAACACCATAGGATGGATTGGGTATTTTCAACCGGCACCGGAACACAGCCGAATTTGTCACACAGTCGTTATCGGTGATTTTTAGTGCTG
>NW_008763214.1:0-555 GCF_000715545.1 Opisthorchis viverrini
CTGTTTTTCTCGACTTCGCATCTGCTGGTGGATTAGTTTTACACATTCCTTCTGACATAACATGGTTAAACTGGCTACAGCAAGTTCGCATGAAAGTGATGTGGAGGTGGACACTGAATAACGAATCCGATTGGTTAGAACACTAGATTGTTGAGACAGTTGAGGCATGTGCGTTACTGAATAAGGCATTGTTTTCTCTTTCGATCGATTGTTGGTGAAAGTTTAGCGGGAAACATAGCAGCACGAGGCTACTGTCAAACCTTCGCGCCTTCCTGGCTGGTGTCCACGTGATCCAGCCTGCTGTTGGTTGGCCACGCAATAGGACATGGCACATAACCGACCTCAGTGGCTCGCATGCTGTCAGTTCCTTTTCGGACTGCCTGACTAAATTTCACCTGCGGTTGTGCGCAGGAATTTTGTCGAGTGAGGTTCACCAACGACGCTGGAATGACCCCCTTGATCAAGCCTTACCTCGAATTGTTTCTTTTGATTGCTGTTCAAAGTCGCTAACGTCTCATTTGAAAATAAATTCGGTTTTGCGAAAGACTCACTGGA
>NW_008763215.1:0-555 GCF_000715545.1 Opisthorchis viverrini
GGAGTACACCTGAGCATTTAATCAGTGTCTTTGGTCACTGATTCGTCGCGTGAGCGTCTAATCAACAGCAGCCCTATCTGAAGAGGGTTTGGTGGAGCTGGTCCGTAAATTTTTGGACATTCTGGAGACATTTTTTCTAATCTGGCAGTTTTGACAACATTTATCGAACTGACAACTGCCTGACGTATACAAATCGTGCACAGAATATTCAGTGATTTTGGAGAGACTGGCCATACAGAACTGATAATTTCTCAGAATCACACTTGAGCGATGTGATTGGTGTGCCCGACTCATCGAACGACGACCCAGTAAGTGTCTTGGTTGCGACGACCGAATGACCTGCCAGTCAGGACTTCCCTACCTATCCCGCAAAACCCCCAAATTGCAACCAAAATTCTGCCCAGTGGGTTTCAAGCGTGTGCCACGCTACCTAACTGGGAAGTCCTCTGACTTGCGGGTCAATCGATCGTTACAACCAGGACAGTTCCTGGGTTCGATGAGTCGGGCACACCAATCACATTGTTCAAGTGTGAACACGTTGGTCTGTTCAGACGT
>NW_008763216.1:0-555 GCF_000715545.1 Opisthorchis viverrini
GATATTGATGCCACTCGTATCCCCTTCTCTGTTGATTAGCTCAAATTGCCGTTCCATGCGACCTCATCTACCTGGAACAGCGAAGCTTGTGTGAAATGGATGCGATATGCATCAGTTTGGTGGACGCTAAATGATGTTGTCTGTGGAAACTTGCTGTGGATGGCGGCGTCAGTTTGATCCAAAAACACGCTCATTAATGGGTTATAACTGAACGGCTTAAGAAAATTTGATGGTATAGAGGAATGAAAGCGAACTGGATTAAAATATCAATGTTCCAAAACAGTTCTACCTAAAGAAAATTCTTGGACTGAGAAAGGGGTCTGAGGAATGTTCGATTTTAGTCATGGTGAGCTATGACAGTACTCCATGTGCCACAATCTGGACACTGAAAGACGTGAAGGTGTTCGCCACCAGCAAGACTGCGTGCTACATTCATCTAGTTGTTCGACCATCAGTCACTTCATGGTTGCACTTCTACCGTGGTTAATCTCATAGCTTATACGCGAACGCCCATTAAGTTGATCGTGAGCCATTTAACAGACGGATGCATTTGGT
>NW_008763217.1:0-555 GCF_000715545.1 Opisthorchis viverrini
AAAAAAACTGCTGAATTTGCGACTAGCAGCTGTTCTTCTCAACTGGAGGGATATTTTGGAGGTTGGACTAAACCGCAGAGATCTATGGAATGTTGTCAGTCACCTTTAGTCAGACAACATTACACTCAACTCCAGTAGGGTTTATATCTTCTCTTTTTATAAGATTTGCGATGTCTACGATGCATTTACATTCGCATAATACTGGATGATTGGAGTCCGGGATAACTTTGGTCAAAGTTACCGACTGGAAGGTCCGTTGTTCGAATCCAATCTTTGCACCTCGATTACTCCTGTCTCGACCGGGTGCCATCTCAGCCCTCCTGCTTTCTTCGGGTTGCAGCTAGTCATCGGAAGGATGTAACAGCTGAACGATGACACAGTTGGTGAGTGGGTAATGATTCGCCCTCCAACATCAGTTGGGTCGCTGTATATATGCATAACCTATCTATGGGCGAGCCTTCAGATTTTCTGACTGGGCCAAGAAGCACACGCTTGAACTCACATTTACTGTCTGTGAAGGACTATTTATTGGAGACCTTGCCTTACATTCAACAG
>NW_008763218.1:0-554 GCF_000715545.1 Opisthorchis viverrini
CAATGTCCGCATTGTATATCTCTTGGAACAGCATCTATTTTAACAGGGATTTCGTCGTGTAAGTCCTGCTAATCTGTGCTGAAAAGCCAAGAAGCACTGTATACCTATTTAACATTAACGGGAATCATCAGCAGTACGAGTTGTAGGCAACCTTTGGCTGTTCGGCCAAGAGTGCCCGATAAGCAGTGTGAGTAACTGGTACGTAGGACATGGAACCAGTCACCAAAAAGTTACGTAGTCCATATCATACCTGTTGACTGGCCGTTCAAGCAATGGCCTCTCAATAATGACGAAGAGGCTGTGCAGTGCTTCTCAGCTTTTTAACATGGAATAGCTTCCCTTACAGGATGAAACTTCTGATAAGATTCCGAAGTGTCCTCACAAAGCCAATATCTATCTCTTTTACTCGTGGGCTGAAACTGATTTCAGGAGCAATGAGACTAGGCAGAGTATTGGACCAATTTGTCGGGTGGCTCGAACCACTGATAATTTTGCCCGAAACAGCCAGGTGTCTGGAGCTTTTGACATAAAACTAAGTGTAAATGTCAGGCCTA
>NW_008763219.1:0-554 GCF_000715545.1 Opisthorchis viverrini
AGTGTGACTAAATTGAACGATTATGAAGTCACTTGACTCGCGGTAGCTTTTTGCAAACAGCTGCCATCTTTTGGTGATTAAGCTAAGAGTAGGAAGCCAAAAAATTTTAGTCCAGACATAGACCTCATGAACAAAGAGGTCCTACCTGTTCAATGAGCTTTCCTGCCATTATGACTGTAACCTGTATGTCCGAAATGTTCTCTTCGTGGGGGACAAGAGAGTGATCAGTGATCGACAGGTGTCTTTCAATGAATCAGAGCTACAGTTCGTTGGTGAATAAACGGACATCACAAACAAGACAATGGGGAGTCCTTGTCAAAGTGTAAAGCCGGAAGGCACAGAGGTGGGTGTCTACAGATATCCAGTCGAGCACTGAGAGAGAGAGGGTACTGTAAGTCCAGCAACTGTGTTTTCAAGTCTCTCAGATGCAATAGATGTCGATAAAGTCTCTGGAGTATGTGCAAGAGCAGCTAGTTGGCCGATTAGTCTAAGAGTCCACCCGTTAAAGATTTAAGAGCGGATGCAATGTGGTAGATATAAGCTGCGAATGCGAT
>NW_008763220.1:0-554 GCF_000715545.1 Opisthorchis viverrini
TTTGCAAATGAGTGTTGGTTCCGCCTTGTCGAGCCCTAATAAGTATACGCAACTCCCGAATCGCCACCGACCCTGTTCTCTACTTGAGCATCAAATTTTTCATTCGCAAAGTTGACGATTCGCTCGACTTGAAACGTTACGGAGGTGGTGGGAATCTCTCAAAACAGATTTTGAGCTGTCATTGGGCTGTTTGTCAACGAGCGTATTTTCAACCTTTCGGGCAAACTACAGCCCGGGGTGAATTTGTTGCATCAATTTCCACTGCTGAGCACAGTGCGTTCGTACGTTCCCAAATGACACAAGACAGCATCTTCTAATATACCAAAAGAATGCCTATACTGCTATGAACTTTAGGCTTGTTGGAGAATTTTTCGGTTGGGTGAGCAATGGTATGTCATCTTCATCAGCGCGAAACCGCACAACTTAATCACTGATAAATAAGCGACGAAATTCCCCTATTCCATGTTCGTCCGCACTACTACTTCACGATATCTGGTTAGGAGTTGCCGATCTTCATGATGAACAGCACACCTTCGTTACCCAGATTCACTGAC
>NW_008763221.1:0-554 GCF_000715545.1 Opisthorchis viverrini
GCTGAATCTCTCGTTTATGATATTCTCCATCTGTTTGTTCCACCAAAAGATTGCCTTACGTTTGTGTTAGAACGACTTTCGAGGTAGCGAAGCATTTTCATCTCAAGTGTTGATCGCGTGGCTGTTAATCTTGGCTTGGCAGTTGGCTTGCAAGCGTTTCGTCACCGAACCGGGAGACACCATCACCCAAAGGCGCATTGATAAAGTCTCCTCATTCGGTGACAAGAAGTTTATAAGCTAATCGACAAGCTCGGGGAATGCACCAAGACCCACTTGATCAACAGCCACTAAACCTACCCCGGCTACCAATATTTCGACGTAATACCAAGCATTTTCCAAACCTAACACAAGGTTTTTTGCCGGCTAAATGGGGGAAAGCCAGTTCGTGACAGAGTAATTCCAAGAACTGGGACCGTTTCGACAACACAGGTAGAGAGATTTAACTAGTAATGCGTGGGAATAAATTCTAGTATTCCGACCGGTCAAAAATGCTGTGTGGTTGAACAACTAAGTAGTGAAGAACATTTTGTTAGATTGAAATTACATTAAATCCG
>NW_008763222.1:0-554 GCF_000715545.1 Opisthorchis viverrini
GTGGATGGAAACATTTTAATTTTTCGCCCCGGTGTTACACTGTGATTTAAGTCTCACTGAGTTAGTTCGGCGGCACGTCACGAGGTTCCACGCCACACTTGGCAGAAACGATTGACCTGGTAAACCTTTGTGAGTGCACTTTCAGGTACACGCTTTCCATTGAGACAAGGTCATTGAATGCCTTCACTGAAGTAACTTGACAAAGTGATCCACTCGACTGAACATAGGAACTAAATATGTGGCTATATCGATCCCGTATTGCGAGTTTCGTCGGCTCGCGTGTAGTTCATCGTTGTTATAAATCATAATCCCTGATTGGAATAAATAACTTCAGACTTTATTGCAGGTGATAACTTAAATGTAGTGAATTTACTAAATTAACCCTCGTAGTCAGAACACGAGCTACCTTCAGCCGTCCACACAGCCCAAACTAGGCGCTACGACTCAAGTAGAAAGAACAAGGTTAGAAAAAAATGATATTTCACATGAACAAACATTGGTGTTTTCAAAATATTGTCTCCGGGCCTTGGTTGTTGATCAGATGGATGTTGATC
>NW_008763223.1:0-554 GCF_000715545.1 Opisthorchis viverrini
GTTGCAACGTGGCAACTCAATAAATAAAGCCTACTTGTGGAATCACATTGTTTACTCGTACGTCATCCTCCCATTAAATTGGCGTGAGCCTTGCAGCATTTGACGTCATACTGTCTCCTGCCCCATACATTATACAACGCTTTGACAGTGAAACGGTCGACAAAGTTCACTGACCTGATAAACTTAGCTGATGACGTGAATGACAACATGTGTGAATATGGACAAGTTTTTTGTTAGGTGACAGAACTTGTTCCAAACAAAGTCCACATTTATGCTACGTGTAAAAACCGCATAAAGGTCATTTTTGTCTCATCCTCTAAAGCGCTAAGAAAAATCAAGTTTGAAAAGCTTATCCTTCAAAACTATACTCAGTCGACTGATAGTTTAATCATTTGTTTACTTCTCATAAGGCACCGCTTTCTCCACTGAAATGGTATGAATACAGGTGGGGAACCAATCAGCGAGCCCCTTTAGACAGTCACAATGGATAAGTGTTGAGTGTGAATTAATGATCTCGTCGGTTACTGTGGTTATCAAAATCTCACTTTGGTGGA
>NW_008763224.1:0-554 GCF_000715545.1 Opisthorchis viverrini
AACTAATCGGGGTCCTCAACATCAGTGGTGTCTTCTCTGCCTTTTGAACATTCCTCTGCATACTACTCAGGCGACCGAATTATTCCGGTTTAAAGTCCTAGCACTGCTCGGTAAGTTTAACCAACAGCTGCGTTCACCTCGGCCACCGACAGACCCATAGTTATGGCCCTGAAAATTTAGTGGAATATCTCCAAAACCGTTTTCAGAAATGCACTAGAAACCGCTCCATTTAAATCGCTGTGAACTCATAACCTGTTTCGCTCTTCGATGTGCCCACAATCATGATAAAGTAAACCAAACTTTCAGAAATCATGCTTCCAGAAAATGGGGATTTCTCAGTGATGTTACAGACTGTGAGTTGAACACCTGCTAGAGAGAATTCGAGAAGTTCGTGGGATGTTACATTGCGCCACAGGGTTTCATCCGATGTGTGTGAAAGTGTATGATGGCGAACCATAAACTACTCAGCAGAAAAGGGACACCAAAAAATCTAGTATCCAGTATCTGGGACTGCTAATTTTAGGAGGCATTCTGCGTGCCATCATTCTCACTGA
>NW_008763225.1:0-554 GCF_000715545.1 Opisthorchis viverrini
TGCGTGAGCGCACGCGCGTCGAATACCTTAAGTGTGCATACTAGTGAACAATTGACCGACCGAGTGGACAGTGTCCACGGTGCTTGGTGAAGGCATCATCACGTCCTTAGGGCAAGATTAGGTGAGTTGTTTATCACGCCATGTTGCTGCATGTAATAAATAAATAAATAAAAACGCTGTGCGCAGCGTCAACCTACGACGTCTCCGATTACTGAGCAGCTAGCGTTACCGTCTACGGTGAATGACCGAGAATTCTGGGAACAACTCTTCGAGGATTTTGTTTCACAAATCCGTTGCTTCCCTATCCACCCAAATTCCGTGTGCGAGTACGGAATTTTGGGCAAACCGCCGCAGAACGTCTATGAGGCAAGATATCTTTACCTTTACCGTAATTTTTCGTTCCGGCTAATTTCGCATTTGCCCCTTCTGTGAGGGGCACATTAGTATGCGACCGCAGGTTAGGTTCGATGTCATTCTGCCATCCCAACACGCGATTATGGTCAGCCATGTTGTGTCCAGCATCTCTCCGACAAACTAACGTCGTCCAGGTAGAC
>NW_008763226.1:0-554 GCF_000715545.1 Opisthorchis viverrini
TTGGACCGCATTATTCGGTTTACAATATAGAATTGTTTTCGCATTTGTTCCATTCAGTCAAACGCTATGGTTGCTTGGACCGTTTTCCTTATTTGCCCTATGAATCAGAGATGCGACATTCGAAGCTTTACACACACGAACCGGAACCACCGGCATTTCAGCCGTATCGCCTACTGGCCGAGAGCTTCGAATTGGATGCGCCCGAGGGGAGCATACTATGGATGACATGGGTTTACACTGAAGCCATCAGCCACCAGCGGATGTCACAGGTGTGTGAATAATGACGTCATAATTTTGAAGGATTTTTCCAACAACTCAGTTTCGCTTGATGGTCAACCCGTTGTCGTTGTACATTTTTAAGGAATATTATTGAGCATCAGATATTCAACACTATTCCCCCTTTTCATACTCACGTGACGAATTTAACGGGCGTTTTAGTTTTCCAGTGCTCTGACTTGAACAACACTCGGCTATTTGCATCAGTCGGTAAAATTTATTAAAAATGTTGAAGTTTTTCTTAAATAGACAGTCGTATAAGCTTTCCTATTTAGCAT
>NW_008763227.1:0-554 GCF_000715545.1 Opisthorchis viverrini
ATTTTGTTCAACTGCAACCACTTTTGAAATATGGATGTGTGTAGAACGCATCTCTGTTCACACCTTGGTATGGCACATACAGTTCGTGCCGTAAGAAATGGTGTCGTGTTCGGATTTATCGTGATCGGTCACACAACTACTAAAACCGATTACTCCTGTGTTTCTTGCTGGCGTTCATTGTTCATACGTTATTCAGCACTCGTTTGCTTAGTATGAATTCTTTAACCAATTGTATATGACCTGACCTAAACGGCCTTCTATTCACCATCTTGTCGTGCTCCCAGTAGCCCCTGACCATCCATTCATGTCCACTCTCGTGTCACCTTGATAGGTCTTCCATTATTTCCTACCTTAGTTCCGTGCTTAATGGCAGTTAGTAGAGCATTCGATAAAATATCGCCAGGCTAGATGAACTCCACTGAATTTGTCGAAAAAACGTGTTTTTCCTTAGGGCTTTTTCCATCGACGGGGGCCTTTGTGTAAACAATCTTATTTGTCATTTCCATCGCCCATTGTTGATGAATCGGTAAACGATTAGCTGTCTCAGGTTGCAG
>NW_008763228.1:0-554 GCF_000715545.1 Opisthorchis viverrini
AATACTCGCCCCTTCCACAAAATGGACTCGCACCGGCATGTAAAGTCTGGTAGAGCGTCACCTGGCTGGGTGGAGCGTTTGGACAAGTGTGAGGCATTGGTCATCCGGCAAATAAATATATGAGGTAATTGTGGTCTTTCGCATCAGGGACCATCGGTAGGTAGCATGGGTTACGGGTAGTAGACGAGGGTGACTCGCAAAATTGCTCGACGACTAGGATGTTTTGCCCAGTAGATGAAGGGCCACGCGGTCAGGTTAGGAAAAGAAGAAAAATAGACGGCGTTCATGATGTCGGGGTTGTTTTGAACGGCGTGACTGATCTAACGAGCGATAGAATTCAGACAAATCTGGTGGCAGACAAGCCTCCAGACGATGACTAATCGTGGACAAATTTCGGAGCGGGAGCAACTAGGAGAGAGTTGAGGTAAATAGAAGAATCGAGTGTGTCCAATCAGGAAACATGGCCTCGGTCTATCTGTCATGATAGCGTTGTTCTTACCATGCTGGACAATGGCGAGGGCCTTACCTTTGTGGCACAACACTCGGTAAGGTAG
>NW_008763229.1:0-554 GCF_000715545.1 Opisthorchis viverrini
CTCGCATCCTCAGTTCTTGTGTGCGAATGGTTTTGAGAGGGGAGACGTATTCCACGGAGATTCATCAAGTTTATTCCGTTTTTGCTTTCGATTATCTGAGCGCATTTGGTCCTTGCTGCTCAATTTAGTGATCATTTTCTCTCTATCCCATGCAGCAAATGTGAGTTCTTTGCCCTGCCATACAACACTCGATATCGATTCATAACTATCAAAAGCTTCGCCACTGAGGCGGCAAAACCAAAATTTATTGTGCTGTTTGCCTGTAGAATTACAAACTGGTTCAAAATGGAATCACATAATTGCTTGGTTTTGAGCAACATCCAAAATTTGTCATGACTTAGCCTAGTGAACTTTCATTTAACAAATCATATTTTCTTCATATTGACCTGTTTAACTCTGCTATCGTCTGCTATGTGTCTTGAGGTTTAGTCGAACTGCTCACGTTTTGGCCCAAAGACAAAAAGCAAAAATGAGTGTTGGAGAACTCTGTAACAGATTGTTCTCCCAGGGAACTCACATATCAAACAGTAGATTACACAATGTGATGACAATCA
>NW_008763230.1:0-554 GCF_000715545.1 Opisthorchis viverrini
TGACCAAGCGAAAGGACCCAGAAAGTGGTATTCAAGTCTTTCTCAGGAGTTTGGGGTGTCAAACTCGTCTGGAGAAGCCAAGCTGGCAGATGGTCTGATCAATGTTATGCCTCATCCATCCATCACTCGTCAGACGTTTCACATTGCATGCTGCGTGAAAAAATCACACCTACAACATTCCATATCCATCATAACGACAATGTTATTCCAAATGAGAGCAATATTTGTAAAGGTGACGATTAGGGTAGACAATTCTTTGTTGCATTATTTTGTTTGACCCTTATGCTCCTAAGCTCAACTTTGGAAAGTGTTCTTCCGGAAAATCTTCTGACGGGTTTTCTTTTCCTTCACTTCAGTATCTGAATTTCATTGTCAACAAAACAACCACTTAGCCAGAAGCATGTACAATTCGTACTCCTAACCTAATGATGCATCAACCTTACCCCTGATTAATCTGGGTGTTGGTTGGCAAGTGGATAGGTGGTGATTTGTGGATGTCGAGTGAAATCGCTAGTAAAAATCACAACAGTATCACAGATAACCACCTCACCTGA
>NW_008763231.1:0-554 GCF_000715545.1 Opisthorchis viverrini
TCCTGCTCTCATCAACAAGACAAGTCAATCTCCGACGTGCGCCGCGCATTGTACCGAACCCCTCGACCTCACACTCTGTGTACCGATTCGCATGCAGTTACGGTGAAACGTACATTTACAGAATAGGATTTTATGCGAATTCGTCTCGGAACATTGGCCTTATTATTTAAATCGTATAATCAACAGAGCGAATAATAGACAACAAGCCGAGACCCGAAAGTCTGCCCCATCGATTGCCACACACATCCTGTGCACTGGACACAGAGTTGACCTTGGATGGCGTCCACAATGTTACTGCACGGTGTCAACTCATAATCGTTCGTCGTCAGTGGGGCCATGTTGACCAATGAATACCGGCCCAGCGTGACCTTGACACAGACCATCAGGTTGCCTTGAACTTAAGAACCGAGCCTGAACCTGATTGGTCTCTCATATGATTGCCCCGCTCTAATGAGTTATTGCTGTTTATTCCGGTTTATAATGTAAAACTGATGGTTTTTAGTATTGTGGCGGCAGAGATAAAAAACGAAATGTCGAAATTCCACAGTACTTGT
>NW_008763232.1:0-554 GCF_000715545.1 Opisthorchis viverrini
TATATCCGAATTTTCACAAATGCGGTAAAATTGGGCACCTGAGCCTGCCACTTTCTACCAGTGGCTGTTTCGTAAAAGAGGATCTACAGTAGTTTTTGATCCTTTTGACCAAATTATGCTAAACAATGCTTATTGCCCGATAAGCTAACCATTTTACTGACGCACTTCATCTACTCTCCCGAGTAAGGACAAAGCCAATTACCAGCCTAGCTTTTTGTAGGATGTTCTTAGAAGGTTCGATTAGGAAGACAACAACACTTTTGAGCAGATCTTACTAAAAACAATCCATACAGCGCAATCAGGCTCGTCTAATTAGACTGTTTCCCTTCGTGAAGAAGGTTACCAGGACATGAGATGGAAATGGCTACAGTATTGCTGCGCTTAACTAACAAATTTTGTCGTTCGAAGAGTTCATTCAAACACCCTTCAGTGGTTTTTTCCGGCGACAGCGACAGTATTTGCTGAATGTCCCTTGTGGTAAACATTGCTGATGGACACACAAATCACCACATTGAATAGGCCATAAATCTCCCACCGTTCGAAGTGCTCCGGAC
>NW_008763233.1:0-554 GCF_000715545.1 Opisthorchis viverrini
GTTTCTGAGACACAACACACATCAATTCCAAACGTGTGCTGTGTGAGGGTAAGAGTAGCATGTTGTCCTGCTTGCTTCAGAGTGTGGCAGATAGACTGGGGTCGACGTTTGCAGAGTGATTTCGAGATACACAAAAATGTCTGTGCCATGTGATGAGCAGATGCTGGTCCAGTTTCTTCATGACGATACGGTAACACACACGCGAACGTCTTATGAATATATCGAACAAGAATGAATGGCACGGAGACGGGTTGGTGAAGTGGGATTTGGAACCTTCGGAACTAGAGTAATGCGAGCACGACACGGATGCGAAGAACAACCCCCAGATAATAATAGCAAGTTGAAATATCCAGCAAAAGCATTGGCATTGAATCAGCTAGGCATCCTGGTGCGAGATTGTCCAGGCTTTGGAACGAATCGCCCATTAGATCGATCGAGCGACCGACTTTCTCACCAGTAACTGGTTCGATCGAACTTCAATCGGATGGTGACACTGCGCAACTTGGCCGGCTATCTGCATATTTTGGAGCACAGAGTACCTAGCTTCAACACTG
>NW_008763234.1:0-129 GCF_000715545.1 Opisthorchis viverrini
AGCTCATAACATGGTGCTCCCTAACAGAGAGTTTGACCCCTTTTTCCACTTTGGATCATGAATGAAGATTCAGCTGTCTTGTCGCCTCGTTTGCATGATAGAAATGAACCACCGTGCGCCCTCGATGGG
>NW_008763234.1:145-554 GCF_000715545.1 Opisthorchis viverrini
CTCGATAGGCCCAGGAATTTAACTGACCCATTCAAACACTAATTTGTCACCATTCCTAAGCCAATTCTCCCTACCTTGACAAACCCAGCTGAATCTTGAAGATGTTCACTTATGGATGTGTCCACGAGCCCTAGTGCGACGTTGCGATGACATACCGTGACTGCCATACCCTGTTTGGTGGCTTGCTCGTGGTGCATATTCCGAATATTCCCCGATCGAGCGTGTAGCACGCGTCCACATGACCGTCACAACCAGTCGAACGTGTGCCAGGGCTTGGGAGCGCTAACCGCTAACTTTTCCAGTGGCTTTATTAAGTTGTCAGTAAAAGGGTGAAGGCAAAACCTCGACGCGCATTTGATGACCCGTACTGGCCATCATTTAAAAAACTTACCAGCTGTGACGAATTCTT
>NW_008763235.1:0-554 GCF_000715545.1 Opisthorchis viverrini
CGGCGCCACCATCCAGAGACTACCAGTGACATTCAGTGGTGGATACTTAGTGAAACAGAACATGAAGTGTAAAAAGTTACCTAATGCTGTAGCCGCAATGAAGTTCTGTGGAGATTTATCATGCGGCCGTTCAGTTGCGTGCTTTGACCAGCGCTTGGTATTCATCTGCATTCTTTGATGGCTTGTTTTTCCTTCTAATATGCTCGTCAATTCTGGTATGTAAACACTAGTGTAATCGTTGCATCCCGTTTTAAACACATGGTCTCTAGTCCTTTTTCAACCGGGAGGGGGTCTTTCAACTGCACCAAAACTGAGCGTAGCGTTTTTCCCTTCTGGAAAGCTACTCTAATGTTGGCTCCCTTTCAGAAGTCTTTTAACAACCCCTAGTGTTCTTGCTTTATATGGAATAAATGCTGTGCAAACCCTTTTATTACTGGGTCTTGATACCAGAGTCAATGTCTTTCTTAATTGCCGCAGGAGATAGGATAGATCTGGAGGATGTGGAAGTCTTAAAAAAAAGGACTTCGATTCACACCACAGCAGCTGATGGCCGA
>NW_008763236.1:0-554 GCF_000715545.1 Opisthorchis viverrini
TGGCCTCACCAACAGTGTTTTCCTAACCTTGGCCACACCGGACAGCACGACGGCACACGTTAGAACAATTGAATTGTGGCACCCTAGCAACAGTCCGTCCCCTAACCGCTAAGGACCTCGTATTTGGGCAGTACTAAGGGCGCGCGAGACCTGTTGTACAACTTTCAAATGAAATGTATATCGAAATGTTTTTACACACCTGCAGGAGTGTATCGATTATTTACATGCCACCTTAACCAAAATCGATTACTCTTGTAGCCACTCTACATCAGTGCATGTGGTTCGTAGACTGTACAAATGACACAGTGGGGCTATGAATACCACGACTGGCTTAGTAAGCACAGATCACTTGAGATACTGACGAAGACTCATCACTCGTCAGAAGTTTCGATAAATTGCCCCAGACTTACCACTCAGGGATATCATGGCACTTGGCGCTTGCCAATCGATTACACTTTTGAACAGGAGATGGTGAACCAATGGACGACTTGCATTTAGGTAAGTTGTTAATAAATATGTGGGTGAGGTGAGATGGCTCAAGTGGTTAGAGTGCG
>NW_008763237.1:0-554 GCF_000715545.1 Opisthorchis viverrini
TTTGTTCAAATTGAAACAAAATTTTGCTTGAAAAATCTTAAACACATTGGGACCTGCTAATCCCCTTATGAGCACTCCAATGTTTCGTCACGTGATATCCAAACCAGACATCTGAGTGAGGGAGCAGAGATTACGAGAGCGTTCTGCCACATAACTTGTGTGATCAAATTTCTAATTTGAATTCCAATTAAAACAAGCTCTGCTGGATCACGGGTTCATTTGTGTAAAACAGTTGTGTAAAGTTTACTGACGCAAAACTTCCGGATGACTGGTTGGTTCCCGAATTGAACTACATAATCTACTATGTGCTGTCTCGCTCCTAGCAGTTCCTTTATATGTGGTAAATGGTGATAAATCCGTTGAAATTGTCCAAACCGAAAGTCGATCTCTAACGTGTAGACAATGCTATCTCACATGTGTCGTGTGTTCGCTTTCATCCCAATACCTATGGAATGTCTGGTCTCTTATTGCGACTACGATAAGAAATGAACGAGCGCTGCCATATCACGGGTTCCTGTACTGAGTACACAGACACCAGGCAACATTGACATTAT
>NW_008763238.1:0-554 GCF_000715545.1 Opisthorchis viverrini
TAAATTGAATATGACGTGCATTCGGAGAATCCCAGTGTGTCGGTTACGAAGCAGAAAACTGGGTTTTGGGGGGAGGGCGAGCTTAGCAGGTAAAAGCGCATCAGTGTGGATCGCTCTGAGACTAGGTTGAAGACGTGTCAGTTGAGCACCCAGTTTCTTTTTTTCCATACCAAATATTCCGGATACAGTGAATAGACAGTACCTGTATCCCGTGTAAAGTAATTTCCCCTTGAATTGGAACGAAGTAATCCAAGGCGGCGGAATCAACAACGGTTTTTTTTAACTCAATGCGTCACGGTTACTGTGAGACAGTAAATTCATTTCAAACCTAACGAAACTCTTCAGCTTTTAAAACGGAACGCTACTCAAAAGGCTGCTGAAAAGTCTTTGGGTTCATATAGAACAAAAGGTTAACGGAAGCTAGAAAATTGCACGTAACCGATTGGCGCGAAAGAGAGACGAAATCGATCGTGGGCTGTCGAATAGTTTTCAACAATCTCAAGCCTATGACTAGCTTCCTTTAAGAAAATATACTGCGAATATCGTACCAACTG
>NW_008763239.1:0-554 GCF_000715545.1 Opisthorchis viverrini
CGTGATCTTTGTTATTTCACACGTTGCGTTGCCTCCCTCTTTGATCAAAGTCTTAAAATAATAGGTATTCTCAAGATCTGAGTAGCTTAAATAACAATGAACTTGCCGAGGGTGAAATATGATGGACCTACTTACTTTACCTCTCCGGGGATCCCCACCTGCCTGAATGCATCCCGACTTGTCCAATAGCATACGTGTTCCACTGGTCAATATTTCACGACGCGGTATACAGCACACATGGCGTTCACCTCCACATGTTGTAGATCCGTGCAACGGGGTCCAGTGTCACCAATATGGTGTATGTGAACATGGACGTTGTCGTTGCATCAAAGGTTACGAAGGGGATGGAGTGTTTGAATGCCGTTATCGAGGTAGGTTGTGCAGGGCAGACCATCATTTGGACTGCATGGGTGATAAGGAATGCCTTTGTTACTGCATGCTTTGGGGGTGATTGTGCTGAGTTTGTGTTGCTAGTGTCCTGATAATACATGCTGACTGTGTGACGTCGCGAAATGTTTTCCCGGAAAAAAATGCGTAGTGGTCACGTATGAATG
>NW_008763240.1:0-554 GCF_000715545.1 Opisthorchis viverrini
GTTCTTCTGAAGCGATTTTTTCAAAATTCGTTCAAAATTCCTTACACGACAAGGTCTCTCATCGAATGCCGGTACGCTGAGCATATCTTGAATTTTTTAATCTCTCATTTTGTGGATAGTGGTTTCCTTTTAGAAGGTTCCTCTGAATTATAAATATATTGTCACAAGCAAAACACTACCCAGCATCCACAAACCGACGAACTACCACGCGCCGTCAGCCCTATGACGGGGGTACGATAAGATACCTGTTCCACGTCCCCCGGACACTATCCCTCACTAGTTAATACGCTAAATACTTGTCATATCTAGACGTTACGCTGCGTGACATCCTAATCCGAGTGGTTATAAGACTTACACCCTCCCTCTTAGGGATTCGCTTTCTATTTTGCAATCACTTGCAGCTTTTGTTTCTGTTCCACCATCAAGAAACAAAAATTCCTGTTTTTCTGAGTTTAAATTTAGCTGACTATTTAGAGCTAAGTAGGGGGATTATGACGTATACGAAAACCACTAAGCACATTCCGTAATTTGGAATATTACCAATAATACTAATA
>NW_008763241.1:0-554 GCF_000715545.1 Opisthorchis viverrini
TTAATATACATAAAGATGACTATAAACAGAAGATCCTAACTGGATTCCAGTAACCATCGAAGGTTTTTGGGTTTGCACAGACCACATGTTCGCTGCGATTAAGCTTGATAAATTTAGTTATCGAATTCTAACAATACTCTAACGCTTTGAATCCTCAACATCGAACTAAACTCCGTTCGGGACACGGTACTTTTCCTTGAATGAGCAACATCGAAGAGTGGTGAGAAATGGGGAACCTGGAGTCGATCGACAGGGATTCAGACTTGAACTACTCATCAGCCGTTCCGAGGGTGGTATGTGCTAGTATGGTTTCAGAAGTGTTTATTTGATTGGAGACAGTGTGCAGAGAAGAGTGTGACCGAACAGCATCAGCACTAGCACAAATTGTGGGAAACAAGATAAGTACAGTAAACGGATTTGATTTGTGTTTGATTGGGCGGTAACTGAAGTGAGTAGTGGTGCAAAAATGAAGACCCAGAAAGACGGGGGTCGGAATGGCAGACAGGTAATTCTGAAGTCATTGGAAGTGTGTTGAATGCAGCTAACATTAGAGT
>NW_008763242.1:0-554 GCF_000715545.1 Opisthorchis viverrini
ATTTGAATGTTACAGAAAAAGGTAAGGGGTCGGAGCCCTTCCTATTATGCAGTAAACCTATTAGCTCCGGTCCATTAGTCCAAAGCAAGCGCATCCCCAGGAAGAGTTGATTCACTTCATCTATGTGGAATTATGTGTGTTGACGAAGGTCGCTGATTAATTTTTAAGTCAACTGCCTAAGAGTTGGTATGCATAGAGCATTCATTCACGAGTATTTCACTGAAAAATCGAAATATCACCGTAACCTGCTCCATCACGTGCACACATTGAGAATGAATAGCCCACGTAATCTATTTCGCGACACTCTGCATTGGTGGTTTTTTAGTCTAACTTTTTTATAATTCAATGAGGGTTTCAAGGAAAAACTTAAATATCAGCAGCCAGTCAATTGCCAAACCACGGATAAAAAATCCAATGATGAGACCAAGTATACAGACCGAATGGTCTGAACTAAGCGGTGGAAGTATAGCGGTTGGTCACCTGATTCATTGCTAGACTGGAGGATAACAACTGTAGATAGAGACCTATTTAGGCTATGCATTGTGTGATTAATA
>NW_008763243.1:0-554 GCF_000715545.1 Opisthorchis viverrini
CAATCGAAGGAACGTGGAAGCCGTAAAGTCGGTCGCAGGTGATGAGTGATATACATTTCAAATTTGTCCCTATAGGAAATATAGGCCACGAATCATGGATTTTGAAGGGCATACAAGGAACAACCAACGTTTGGCAAGGGAAAACCTAGGAAAAGCACTATCTTTCATCGCAACCAATAAAAAACAGGAAGCAATAAACTGGATGCAAACAGATTAGAGTCATATGACTTGTGTGTTTACTTTAGTTAGGGTGTTGCCAACAACAGATGAATGACAACAAAAATATTTCCCTTCAAAATAATTCTAGCTTAACCCTTATCAAATTATGGGTAACTGTTAAAGTCATGCATTTTAAAATGTCGTAGATTGTTCTAGCAAAGAGCAACGGTTCGCGCTTCTACCGGGGTCAGAGGTCGATTTGAGTGAACTAATACACAGGCAGAGAAATTTCGAGTCTGAATGATAAGTCTTGCAAATGAACTAGTGCAAATATGCGTTACATGATGAACAGATTTCTAGGCTTTATGTTAGGACTTGCAATTTAATGCCGGCTG
>NW_008763244.1:0-554 GCF_000715545.1 Opisthorchis viverrini
AATCATTGTTAGCGTTTCTCACACGATTAGGCAACCTCCCTTCAAGCAGGTCAAAACGTGGGCGCCGAAACACAAGCGGCCGTTTAGGAGTGCAAAAACAAGATATAGCGTCACTGGCATTTAAGTCACCGGAACCAAATAACGTGGTCCCGTGTTGAGTGACTGCGTAGTTGAGGACATTTTAGATTGAAATTACACTCATCGTGTATATTCTTATCACGAGCTACTTAGTGTTTCTGGTAGTTCAGGATAACATGAGCGTTCGGTGGTGAGTCCGTTGGTGAGACATTTCAGTTCTCTTGGTCGAACAGTTAGGTGCACCTTTTTCTAGAATTAAGGTTGTAATTCCTAATACGCAACACGAACCTCGAAAACGAAGTATCCGTGCAGTGCACTCGGGCATTTTGATGTGTAAAAGCTTCAAAAAATGGTCAAGATCTCCCTCACGTGCGTGCTAGTCAGAATGTTAAATGTGCTTACATGTGCGCTAGAATTTATGACCGCAGATGTCAATTCTACTTAACATCCAAGCTGCGCGTGAGCGCTATTAGACT
>NW_008763245.1:0-554 GCF_000715545.1 Opisthorchis viverrini
TTTGTCAAAGCTCAAAAACGGCCGAATTTAGGTGTATGGGGCAGTCTTTCTGTTGCTACTTCTAGTGCTAACTGTGGCGCGAGTAACGAGTGGTCGAAGCCGTAGCAAACATTGATCGGTGAATCGTAGCGATGGCGAACGCGATTTGTATCACATGGTAGCAACAAACACACGACTCAGTAGGCTTGACTGAAATGCACCAACCTCATCCACTTAGTCGGCGAGACAGCCAACGCGCCACGGAAATAGTAGCTCACACATTAGCGCGCAAATTAGCACCTGGTTGAGAACTCTGTCCCTCGCAGATCCCATACCCTTCTCTTGGTTGCTCGAACCTATTGACCGAGATGTACCGGCTGTCAAAAATGGGCTAATAGGGCTCTGGTGGTAGTGCAACCAGGGCTTGATGGATTCTAGAATAACCGAGTCTCCTACAAAATACCAGATAGTCCCAGAGACCATATCACAGCATGGCAAGCATTACGAGGGCAAGCATTACCGGTTCGATACTTTTTGTTACCGAATCGTCACAGAGAGACTGGACCTTACCGTGG
>NW_008763246.1:0-554 GCF_000715545.1 Opisthorchis viverrini
TTTCATACATCGATTTTAGCTCAAAGTGACTGCCTGACCGCTCCAATGTTCAGCACTGGATTCATTACTCTTATGGATGTTTCTTACACTAATACTTATATCTGAAACGATCATGAGTCGTGAGAGAAACTCAAACTGAGTGTCACCTTTCATAATGTAAGTATAGGCCAAACACATATCGAGAAGTAACCACAGGATTCTACACTTCAATTTATTCTCCTGGTTTAACTAGGTTTCCAGCAGTCTAGAAACCATTGGGGTGCTTTTTTAGTCCCAAACCTACGTTTGTCACAATTGCCCTTCGGCTTTTAAGACTGGATTGCCGCTGTTTTTTTATGGAATTCATATCCTGTCTTCTGGGACAGAGTTGCTCCTCAGGTAAGAAAATCGTGGACTCTCTAGGTATTAATTGCTTGCAGCGATTAGGTGGGTTAGTTGAGTAACGTACAAACCCCAACAGTCGATTCGTTCAGACGGTAGTTTATCAATAAGTGTGGTACCATTAATACAATAATGAAATGACAAACGGTAGAAATCTCAAATCGTGGGATTAC
>NW_008763247.1:0-554 GCF_000715545.1 Opisthorchis viverrini
CGTAGTGTTTTTCAAAACACTTAGCAGTGTGGTTAGCCTTGTGTGCAACGTCCCGGCAAAAGCTGGATGAGTAACGGAATAAGCAAGTCACGTTTTCCGTGGGCCACTGTTGATTTGTTTCGAGTTCATATGCAACACGCCGGAATTTACATCACATCACCACCTCTCGGTTGGCTTGCTTAAACGTGTCGAAAACTTTTCAGCACCCTCATGAGTGGTATATCACCTATCGTCATGCTTCTTTTACAAACCATTGTCTCCCAAAATTCACCTGGTTTCTGCCAACTATTTCACTCTGTAATAGACTCAACATGTACAGTTAAAAAGTTGTGTTCTCTTTGTGCCTAGAATCCAATCAAGTACTCGCCAGTGCTCAGCGAGCCACTATATTTCTGAAGCTGAATTTCTGGTTTACTTCTTTTTAATCGGATGCCTGAATCCCTTTTGGACATCCACCTCTTTTCTGCATCGTGCAGGAATATACGCCACTTTAGTATTTTCTCGGCCTGTACACCAACGTCTCCCCTACATTCTTTAATCTCAGTTTGTGCGAC
>NW_008763248.1:0-554 GCF_000715545.1 Opisthorchis viverrini
GCTCAGCCCCAGCAACTGGGAGTACCGCCGTAGAAGTTGACCACGAACAATGTGACGGGGAACAAATAAGCAATGCCTATTGAATCATTGTTACCTGTTTGGTAAATTGAGTGCAGATGTAAAAACATTTTTTGACAGTGCCGATAGACAGGTTGAGAGTTTGACAATAAATGTACAAATTGTAAGATAACCGGACGTTTCTGGGATTCTTAATCATACTCAACAATTAGGTAAGGGATAAACTGCAAACGTCTCTCGTTTTTGTCTAGGCGAGAGATTAAGGGTGTCCTCTGTTGCAGAAAGCCTTAGCTGAAAAAATTCAGTCATCGAAACTGTGGCAGTTTCCATCAAGGTGGATACAAACGTCTTTTCGCACACCGAGATAACATAGACCAGCGATGGTTGAGTTCCCTGGTTTTATTCAACTCGGCTTACGTATGACGAAAAGCTTGTCAGACCATCAGAATTTTAGCTGTTTTACAGCTTACACGGATTATTACATTGTCTCCACCTTTTTTCTGTGTTAGGTTTGTCCCCACATACATGGTTGCTGA
>NW_008763249.1:0-554 GCF_000715545.1 Opisthorchis viverrini
CATTTGAACGTTTGCTGATCTAAACCGGCAAAATTTAGATTTCTTTCTGTAAAAACAGCTGAGGAGCGTTTCTATGCACTGATTGTTAGCTTGGCGTCACATCCACTCGGTAGTTTTAGACTCGCACGTGGAGCAATTTCTGAGCAGTGCGGCATACCAAGTATCCTCCTATTTTCCCCATAAAACCATCAGAATTACTTGCAAAATGCGGAAACCTGTCATGAGAAAACAACTGCAGAAACCATTTACGCCTCCCGCTTGAAAATTATTTTTCAAAATGCGTGTAACTTGAGACGGTACATGGAACACAGCATTTGGGAATTTTCCGCTGGAAATATTCTTTGTCGCAGATCAGTTATCGCGGAACTGACATTCACAGGAATCAAGCTGGAACAACTATATCTAGGAGAAAACTGGAACATGTACGACCGTTTCACCTTCAACGATCTACAGTTGTTTTTGAAAAATTGATTACACAACCGCTTGTAGTTCACAATTTTGGCCTGTGACCCCTATGGCGCAAACTCTCACGCTTTGAATTTCGAGAAATTAAT
>NW_008763250.1:0-554 GCF_000715545.1 Opisthorchis viverrini
TGGATGAGTGATTTCGATGGTATGCGGAGTAATTTGGTAGGGGCGCTTGCCCGCACATGAAGCTATCCATGCTGAAAAACACTGAATTACTGCGGGCCTCATCCCTCTTCTTTAGAATCAGAAGTGCGCATCTCACCAAAGGTTCAAGGTCTTCAAAACCGCAACCACTTTGTCGAAATTTAAATCACACGGCAGACAAGGTCTGCAGTGAAATATTTCAGTTTCTAAGCCATTTATTAAAAATTCATCTTAAGCCTTGTTTGTTCGAGAATCCTGTCGATGTATAACCTATTCATAAGGTTTGGTGAGTGAAGGATGAGTGGCATTATATTTTGTCCAGGAACGACTTAATCTCAATGCCCACTGGCCAATCCATGCAGAACGACTATGCTGTAGTAAGACGTTTGTGTCCAGAGCTTACAGTTTTAAAAGGCGCAAGTTCCTGATGATTCTCCTGAGGCACAAACCCGCCCCAGTTACATAATCAAGGCTTATTTGTAATTGTTGCAAAAGTTATTAGAAAGGTATTAGAAAATGTCTTCTAATGAATGGTA
>NW_008763251.1:0-554 GCF_000715545.1 Opisthorchis viverrini
AAACAGTATGGAATATTCAATGTATTTGGTACTGCTAAGCGTCTACGGACAATGACTCACGATAAATGGGAAATATGAAAATAGCCAGGTATTTTTTCTTCGTGCACACTGTATGGCGCACTTGGTGTTCACAACTCCAGAACTGAACAAACCAGGTTTCCTCAGACAACCCGGAGGCAAACATGTGTTTTAACGACCTGGTCTAGGGTGTCGACAGGCGTATACTCCAGACCAGATTCCTAAAACTATATTTCACCAATCGCGTACTGAATGACAAAATCGGCAATTTAAATACCTATTTTAACAGTCAAATATATATCAAAACGTAATCTGCCGCTGCATTCACACGTACTAATTCAGTATCATAAACCTTGTATGAAAGCTGTCGAATATTACGCACAAAAATGTTTCAAACAAACAAAAGCGTTTCGCAACAGAGAATGTGTGTTCATACATTCACTTAAAAGTTTTGTTGTCTGATGTGAACCAATCGCGGTTGATGGAAACTGATGAAAACTGGTGGATTTGTGTGAAACTCGGTGTACACATTGAAC
>NW_008763252.1:0-554 GCF_000715545.1 Opisthorchis viverrini
CGATTTTATAGATGTGAATCTATTTTCACATTCTCTCATTTCCAGGAATGCGTGTCGCTTTTCGGGAGTCTGGAACGGATGGATGCCAGCTACCTGTGTGGTCGCTGCAAACGGAAAACGGATGCCACCAAACGCCTCATCGTATGGCGGCTTCCCACTTATCTGATCATTCATCTCAAGAGGTATTTATTCATATTACATTCATTCGGAATTTTCTTATTTTCCAAATGACTACAGTCGTGAAGAGTGGAAACCTTTAAATGGGAGAATTTCGACCTCCCGGGGACATTTTACACTAAACTGTGACTGACGATGAACGTTTTGGCAGCCTTCCCGGTTGAACAGACTTTCTTGAGAAGGACTTATCTCGCACAAATAGTGCACTCATGTTTCCGATGCAACTAGTCTGCTAGTTTCGATGGAACATCGAGCACAGTTACCTATTGGTGAATCGCGCTGTTATCCAGACATAACTGCGTCCCTAAGGTCGAACCGCGTCACGCAGCCTTTATATGACCATTGTTCTGACTTACCCATGTCGTTTCCTTTCATCG
>NW_008763253.1:0-554 GCF_000715545.1 Opisthorchis viverrini
GCTCAGGTGTGCGCTTGACTTTCTCCGGTCATCCAAAAAGCTGACGACTAGAATGATAATGGCAAGGAGCTATGTCTGCCCGGCTTATTGATTCATCAAATACGGAGCGTAGTGAACGCAGCTCCGATGACTGACCGTTCCTCACACACCTTGAAATTCTTTCATCTTATTGTCTCGCCCCAACAAACTGATTATCCCCACTATCCAAGTGCTAACATACTCCAACCTCCGTAAAAGGACTAGCGAAGCAAAAAGTCAAAAGTGGACGGGTAACAAAGCAAAAAAGCAAAAATCAATGATCTGATGATGAAATAATAAAAAAGATGGAAGGATGAACAATACTGTTCAATAGGTTGCCGGATTCTGTATCACAGCCCACTACCAGTCTTGCTCACCTCGGAGCTCATCAGGCAGTCTCACTTTCCGCCAATTTTGTGTGATGCACGAGCCCAAGGAACTGGCGAATCACACTCATCTGCTTACCAAGGAGACTTTAACGACTCCCAACTGATTCCAGTAGTGTTACATCACGTTAGGAAAATACAAGAAACCGG
>NW_008763254.1:0-554 GCF_000715545.1 Opisthorchis viverrini
ATCTAATATGTTCTTTGACGTTGTTTTGTGCAGGTTAAAGGATTATTGGTGGGAGCATTCGTGAGATTCAAGCTGGGTTTTGTCTCGGTCGATGATTCCTTAACCATATGTTTACCTTGAGACAAATTATTGAACAGTGCCACGCCCTCAGACTTCGCACGCTGGTTTTTCTAGATCTGAATGCTGGATTCGATCCTATTGCCAATGTTTGACTACCAAATTTGTCCCTTCAAAACTTTTATCTTTTATAAAAGCGCTGTATGCAAACTCCCGTAGGCGCGTACGAATACACGGAAAACTTTCAACTAGGTTTACCACGACCAGTGGTGTAGGACAAGGCTTTCATAATCCAACTTTCCTCAACAACCTTGTTATTGATATGCTGCTTGAAGCTTCCCTACCTACCTCTTAAACCTCGGGAGTCGGAACACTCCCGGGGCGTTCCCTCACAAGCATTGAGTATACAAACAATGTTGTTCTCCTTGGTCCAGACCCCTTCCGAATGCAAACGATCTTAAATAACTGAAATAAATCTGCCGCACGGTTTGGCATGC
>NW_008763255.1:0-553 GCF_000715545.1 Opisthorchis viverrini
TCTTGGAGTTGGTCGATACGTGGTACTTGTCATATGGGTTTTCCAATTAGCTATGAGGGAATGCTTGGTAAAAGACATCGGGAATTAGACTGATGTTTTCAATACGACGTTTCGGCGATTTAGGCGGGTAAATCGGGAACTGAAGGGTAAATCGGAGCAATGTAGACGAGTATGCCATACAGTATCATACAATCCGCATGTGTGCAGTTTGTTTGAGACAGAGTCGAATGAAGTCACGATCCGTGATCAGGTGTGCCTGAGCGATTGGTACAATGGGGTCCGGGGAGACGGGGCACAATCCGAATGACGTTCTACATGTGGAATCGGTTGTTTGGCGGACAATTAGACACAGGTCCTTTGTAGTGCACGTTTTTCTCTGCTTCTGGATGTTCGTGTCGTATTTTGTCGTGGTGTGCATTGTTTTCTGCATTGTCCTTTCTCGTTGCAGCTTTCATTGCGGCGTTGTATGGTTGGAATAATCGAGGAGCCGGACGTATATCGAGGTAATTATTTTCTGTTTAAGTTCGTGCATGTAGTGTGTGTGTGTGTGTGT
>NW_008763256.1:0-553 GCF_000715545.1 Opisthorchis viverrini
GACCATTTACCTACAGTAACTGTCAACAGAAGCGCGTGTTTAGAAAAGCGGACCAAACGTTTATTCTAGTGGATCCACAGCTGCAGAAAATCTGAGACACTGTTCATCCGGTAGTAGAGATCAAACAACAAGGAACTTGTGGTTCAGCAAGAATTCCCCTTTTTTACCCAGATTGCGCTGGCTAACTGTCATCCGAATGATGGGAAAAAACTTCGCAGTTATCAAGAGATACGAAATTTAGTCAAATCACCTTCTGAAATGGCGTCACGATTCCTATGAAATCTAAACAAATGCTTTATGTTTTGGGTGCATTGGAAATTCAATGAGACATTGGTGCAGTATCACCATCACGAAATCGGTCAGCTGGCTGTCGTAATGGGACAATAGGAAACAAGAAGTTAGCTTCAATGGGAAACAAATTTTGAAATATCATTGGTGTTCAGTGAAGATTTTTACGAATGAAGACAAGTGTGTCGACCAACCAAACACTAGTTGGGAGGCTGACGGAGTGGAATCGCCGTTTAGGTTCATCATCATCATCATCAATGACAGC